>NW_019396638.1:103063-110537 GCF_000591075.1 Eurytemora carolleeae | reverse complement strand
CAGGTCTCAGGATACAGGTCTCAGGATACAGGTCTCAGGATACAAGCCTTAGGATACAGGTGGATACAGGTCTTAGGATAAGGTCTCAGGATACAGGTGGATACAGGATACAGGTCTTACGATGAAGATGGATATAGAATACATGAATCAGGATACTGGTCTCATGATACAGGTCTCAGGATGCAGGTCTCAGGATACAGGTCTCAGGATACAGGTCTCAGGATACAAGCCTTAGGATACAGGTGGATACAGGTCTTAGGATAAGGTCTCAGGATACAGGTGGATACAGGATAAAGGTCTTACGATGAAGATGGATATAGAATACATGAATCAGGATACTGGTCTCATGATACAGGTCTCAGGATGCAGGTCTCAGGATACAGGTCTCAGGATACAGGTCTCAGGACACAGGTCCTAGAATACAGGTCTCAGGATGCAGTTCTCAGAATACAGGTCTCAGGATACAGGTCTCAGGATACAGAAAGATACAGGTCTTAGGATACAGGTCTCGGGATAAGGGTTCAGGATACAAGTCTTAGGATACAGGGCTAAGGATACAGGTCTCAGGATACAGGGTTCAGGATACAGGGCTCAGGTTACAGGTCTCAGGATACAGGGTTCAGAATACAGGGCTCAGGTTACAGGTCTCAGGATACAGGACTCAGGAAACAGGTCTCAGGATACAGGTCTTAGGATACAGGATACAGGATGCAGGACTTAACTGTCACTACATGGGGATGATTCATCTAGTGAACTGTTCCGTTTTGTATTAAAAAGTTTGTATGTCTAATACAGCTTGCTCTAGCTGCTTCAAATTTGACCAGGTACACTTGAATCTTCCTTAAAGGGGGTTCAGTAACATAAGATATAATTACAAAATATATAATTGCAAAACATAGTATATGCTTTGTTATTATATATTTTGTAATTATATCTTATGTTACATGAGCCTTAAAGGTGCTGATTCATTTAGTAACTCTAGTCTGTATGTGTACTGTAATGCTTGATGTAGTTGCTTAAAAGTCGGCCCTGTACTTGAATCAAACCGAAATGTACAGTCGAAATTAACCAGTAGCTTAAAAATCAAGTTTGTGTAATGTGTGTTAAGCATATCACTGCACAATGGCTGTGTTTCATGTTTATTAGACTATTTAAAATCATAATGTGATTCCAACAGTCGTCTTCTTTTTCCACAGTTTTATGGGTTCCATTGTAAGAGAAAGATAATAATCGGAAAGATAAGAGGACTAAAACTGAAAAATACAATTTTCTACCGGAAACTGGAAAATCTAGAAACAGGAAATAGATTTCTCACGTGGAAATACAATTAATCCTTCATGATATATCATTCATTAGCTAACTCATTAATTCACTTAATTACTCTTTTTTTCTGAAGTTCAAAGTTCCTCCACTTTATTCTTCAAACAAATGAAGTAAAAAACGTAATCATCATTTTGTTATCATCATTGTTTTTTGTATCGTGTCGTTATCTATAACTAAATATTAAGATTCGAAGTCCAAGAATGGTATAGTAGGATAGTAGGATAGTATGTATTTCCTCTGAAAAACATTTTTAAACCATCAAATTTACAACGTTTATCTTTTTAAATTGACAACCCCCTAACAGAACTTGATGTATAGCGTATTAAGGCATTACAGAGTTTAATAAAAGAAGCAAAACCGCCTAAGCTTTTCAGATAAAAATCCGTAAAAAAAACTCCAGAGGGTCATTAGCAACTTAAATACAAACTCATGGAGACACTTCAGCAAAAACTTAAGATTTAAAAGACAAAAAAATCATGTAAGGGACTGTTCTATATTTACTTAAAAGTCCTGTAGTATTTATTTAACAGAAATGCCACACGTCGCATTGATATATGAAACCGCAATTGAAAATAACGTGGTTTAAAGAGAAAAACATGAACTTATAAATCAAACTTTAAAAGACAAAGATTTTAAGGGTACCATTGTAGATCGGATATCCCATTTAAGGGTACCATTGTAGATCGGATATCCCATTTAAGGGTACCATTGTAGATCGGATATCCCATTTAAGGGTACCATTGTAAATCGGATATCCCATTAAAGGGTACCATTGTAGATCGGATATCCCATTTAAGGGTACCATTGTAAATCGGATATCCCATTTAAGGGTACCATTGTAGATCGGATATCCCATTTAAGACACTGAAAATCCCCTGAAATTTAATCTAAAGTCCCTCGGTTAATTTGAACCTGAACCGTTAAAAGGGAGGTTTTATTTGTAGAGTTCAGCAATTGAATAATCTGTTAGGACGATAAGGACAGCACTGTAATTATGGAGATATTGATGAAATCTTCATTATATATAATTTAACGTTTAAATTCAACAAATCAGAAAATCAGATGTAGATAGAGAAGGGGAGGGGAAAGAAAATAATAAGGAGGAGGGGGGGGATAAAAGGGAGAAGGGGGAAGAAAAGTTTGAAGGTATAAGGGGAAAATAAGGGAGAAAGAAATGGAGGTAAGAAGGGAAAGAGAGGAAGAATGGAGAAGGTAAGTATTGATAAAGGAGAGATTGGAGAAGGTGCAAGATGGAGGGGGGAGGGGTTAGAAGATGAGGAGAAGGGTGTTGAACAGGAGGGGAGGGAGGAGAAGGGGGAAGGGTAGTATAGGTAAATCTTTGTAATGAAGAGAGGGATGAAACAAAGTATTCAGGTTTACCGTGAGAACTAAACACAAAGAAAAATAGTTACAAATAAACCTTAAAGTTAAAACCTTAATGTTCTAATTTAAACCTAAATCTTCATGGTAAACTTTAAACCTAAACCTTTATGGTAAACTTTAAACCTAAACCTTTATGGTAAACTCTAAACATAAACCTTCATGTTAAACTCTAAACCTAAACCTTCATGTTAAACTCTAAACCTAAACCTTCATGTTAAACTCTAAACCTAAACCTTCATGTTAAACTCTAAACCTAAACCTTCATGGTAAACTCTAAACCTAAACCTTCCTTGTAATTTCAAGTGACCCTCCAGGGGCATGTTCGATTCACAACGAAACCCTTTCAAACCCGAATCTGATCGTTCACATAGATTCAGCCTGCTTATGATGAGTCCCATCAATTTTTAAGACAAGGTCGACTTTGAAGTGTCGCAACGCCTTGTAATTTGATTTTACCGCTCTAACTCAGTTAACTTTTCTGTAGCCCTTTCCATGTAAATTTTAGCACTATAAAGCACCTTTTTGTTAGCTTTAGTTTGAGACCCTTAAAAACACATTGCGTTAATGTGGGAAATAACGTCATTTTTCTGGATTAAAAAGTGTTTGCAAAACCACAATAAAAAATAATCTCTACTACTGATCTAGAAGAGAGACACGGATTGCTCATTTATACGTGATCAGTCAAAGCTTTAAGGGCACCGTTGTTAATCGAACACTCCACTCTATAAATGGAGACTCACTTGAAATTTCATCTACAGTCCCTTTAACAAAATAATTACAACAGAAAGTGATATAGAATTAATATTAACCACTTTATAAATTGCATCATTAAATTTTACACTTTACAAACAGTAATAATTACTTCTAATTCAATATTTAAGCTCACCTCGAAAGTCACATAATTGTACATAAACAAACTTTCATTTGGAAATCTAGATTTGAATAGAGATTTGGCAATCTTAAAGAAACAATTGTAACATCTGAATTAGAATTTGATATCTATTGCTTGGACGTGATACTTTTCATTCCATATTTCTTGTATACGATCTACTCTAGGTAAATCTTTCAAAACTATTCTTCTTTATATATTCTTGAAGGTGTATAGTACTAGATTATAAATAACCCAGAGTGTTGTGGGAATACATGAATCCCTTGCTATTCCATTCATCTAGATATTTTCCCAAGCAAAACCCTCCAGGCAAACCTTGCAAGTTCGGACAGGAAATCATAGATGAAGCCGGTGTCGTTGAAAGCCAACAGGTCGTGGCGACGTCAGTGCCCCCCCCCTCTCCCCCCTCAGGGTGTTGACCACTATTTATCCGCTGAAGTGGCTGGATGCGCGGAGTAGCTCCCAGTAGTGCCCGTCCATCCGTGTAACGTGTACAGTGTACAATCGGAGATTCAAACTTGCGGATTTTTACGCTAAGAGAGCAGGAAAGCTCAACGAAGCATTGGAGGTATCGTAAACGATGTAGGCCACAAAACTGGTCTTGCATCACATAAATGTGGTGCTTTCTTTATTACATTTTGTTTTATTATTAAATTCTTTCCGTAGAAATTTGGCGGCATAATATGTACAAGAAATCAGCATAATCTCCTAGTCCTAATTGTGCTCAACATGTAGAACAAATTATATTGTACATCAGAATTAAAGCGTGCCGTGAACCATTTCATGATAAATGCATCAAGGCAATGTGCATTCACAAATTCCAGAGAAAAAGTAAAAATTTGGCCAAATTTTATAACAATACTTGAACTAAAAAGAAAAAAGCACAGAAGTTAGAGAGTTATATGTTGTTCAAAAATCACAGAAGGTTATTTGTTTCAACGTTTTTGAACCGATTTTAAATTCGATTCCCTTTTTATATTTGAAAAAAAATGTAAAAATAAAGAAATATATTTGATTTCGTTTTTCTTTTCCTTTAAATTTTTCTTTAATAATTTTGCTTAACTATTTGCTTTGTTTAGGTGGCCAGTAATATCGGTGTAGATTATCAAAATTGGAAAACTGAACCAGACGATCGCCGAACTCCCCAAATTCCGTACACGGATGATCGCCGAACACCCCAACTCTCATATACAGAGGATCGGCGAACTCCCCACATACCATACACAGACGATCGGCGAACTCCCCACATTCCATACACGGACGATCGCCGAACTCCACAACTATCATACACAGAAGATCGGCGAACTCCCCACCCCCCGCCACTGATCGCGTATACAGAAGACAGAAGAACCCCTCACAATTCTATTTATTCTGGACAACAGGTATTTAGACATTTTTTTTTTCAATTCTAGCATTTAATTATAAAATATCACCATCCAATTTAATTATAAAATATCACCATCCAATTTAATTATAAAATATCACCATCCAATTTAATTATAAAATATCACCATCCAATTTAATAATAAAATATCACCATCCAATTTATTCCGTACAGCAGGTCAAAAAATCATATTTTTTCGATCGTATTTAGACATTTTTTATTTTCTAAATCTAGCATTTTTTTCGATAAAAAATAATCTTTTTTTCTTGAATTTGTGAACAATTTATTTCCTAAACTTAGTTGTTTTTAAAACTTTTAAATTCATTGAAATTGAATTTTTATTCTTTTCTGCTCATATTTTTTAACATTAATCCCTATTATTTATCCATATATTTAATCTATATTCTGTTACAAGGTTGATGAAATGATAACTATGGATATGTCTATGGGAGGGGGCGGAGGGATTTGCCCCCCTGTTCCCCAGGATTATGAATCAAGCGGGGACAAAAAAAAACGAGAATGTAAGTCGTTGTTTAAATTTTCGCCACAAACTTTTTTTTTAACATAAAGACCGCATTTAAGCGAATTAAAAAAAAACTATTTTCGAAGCTACTTGAAAAAGTATAAAATGGCACAGAAAAAAGATATTTACCTCTTTTTGATATTAGTTTATTCTTACTTATTTTCTTATTTCTTCTCAAATATCTATAAACTGTGAAATATGGAAACTGCATCCAAACAATCTAATGTGTTCTTGATGTTGTTATTGAGTAATTATTATACGGTGAAACCCTTACTAACGAATACATCGAAAGAATTCATCAAATGTAGTATTCTTCACTTTCTGATAATGGAATGTTGCAGATATATAGTTTTTTAATTAAATGATTATATGGAACTCTTTAAAACTGTTCCGCATTTTCATGGCTATTTATTTATTTCCGAAAATACTGAAATTTACGTAATATAGTATAAAACTCATTGAAAAATTGTCATGACGACATTTGATAAATTCTTCCGATGTATTTGCATTAAGGGTTTCACTGTAATAGCTCAAAAACAATGTAAAAGAGTTATGTCCATACTACAAAGTTGCTGTTTTTCCTGTTTTGGATAATTTAAAATCATAACATGAGTCTAACAGTCGTCTTTCTACTTCACTGTTTTACATGTTTCACTGTACAGGTCCTAATGTTTCACTGTACAGATCCTAATGTTTCACTGTACAGATCCTAATGTTTCACTGTACAGATCCTAATGTTTCACTGTACAGATCCTAATGTTTCACTGTACAGATCCTAATGTTTCACTGTACAGATCCTAATGTTTCACTGTACAGATCCTAATGTCCAAATAGGGTTGAAGAACCCAGATAACCTTCAAATATCTGAAAACTAAATTGCAAGATTATCTTGCTTTTTGCATCTTTTTGCTAATCTGCTTAAACGGTGGAAAATCTATTGATAAACTACTAGGCTATTCAATACAATATCTTTAGGGTATTTTGAACCCATTTTTTATTTAATTCGTGTTTTTATTTTTCTAAATCAAATAATAACAACACTCTGTAAAAAACAGCTTCTGAAATTAAAATCCCAGAAAAATTCACTAAATTTTTACAAAGACAAATCTACACATTTAGTAATTTCTAAGCGTATAACTAGCCTAAATATATATGTATATAATATATATATTTATATATTTATGTATATGTTTGTTATATATTGCATATATTCTTGTATTGTATGGAGCGGAAGGGTGGATCCCTTGTTTTATTCTTTCTAATCTCAGCTATCTATCTATCTATCTATCTATCTATCTATCTATCTATCTATCTATCTATCTATCTATCTATCTATCTATCTATCTATCTATCTATCTATCTATCTATCTATCTATCTATCTATCTATCTATCTATCTATCAAGCTATCTATCTATCTATCTATCAAGCTATCTAAATATCTTCTTTTTATCTTTCTATTTATCTATCTACCTCATCTTTCTTTTTATCTTTCTATCTATCTAACCATCCACATATCTATCTATATATCTATATATAATTTTATTAAACAATATTTTGTACTTTACATGGGTCACACTGTTCACATCAAAAGATCTTTTTATCCCACAGATCCATTCCGCAAATTAAACCTAAACTTTGCGTACAAAATTTGAATGTGGATTTAATTTTTCTAGTTTATCTAATCTTCTTATATCTTCCTTTTTTGCATCTTCAATTTTTTCTTTGATCTCTTTTTAAACAATTAGATTCCAAAATTTTTTTAAAATTCTAATTTAAAAGATTTTCTTCTTTCTTCCCATTTTCCCCTTCTTTCCATTTTCATTCTTCTTCCCATTTTCTTTCTTCTTCCCATTTTCTTTCTCCTTCCCATTTTCTTTCTTTTTCCCATTTTCTTTCTTCTTTCTTCTTCCCATTTTCTTTCTTCTTCCCATTTTCTTTCTCCTTCCCATTTTCTTTCTTCTTCCCATTTTC
>NW_019396638.1:102304-103007 GCF_000591075.1 Eurytemora carolleeae | reverse complement strand
CATAGAATACAGGGTAATTAAATACATAGAATACAGGGTAATTAAATACATAGAATACAGGGTAATCAAATACATAGAATACAGGGTAAATAAATACATAGAATATGATGTAATCAAATACATAGAATATGATGTAATCAAATACGTAGAATACAAGGTAATCAAATACATAGAATACATTTAGTTTTTGTCTATTTTCTATGGTAATTATCTATTTATGTTATTTCGCTATCATACATGAAATGTCTAAAATGGTATTTCTTCATTTATCTATGGTCGTTATCAATCTATCTATGGTACCTCTTTATCTATCTATGGTATTTCTCTATATATCTATGGCATTTCTCTATTTGTATATTATATTTCTCTATCCTTCTATTGTATTTCTTTATATTTCTTTACATATCTATGGTATTTCTCTTTATATATGATATTTCTTTACCTATCTATGGTATTTATTTATCTTTCTATTGTATTTGTGTATCTATCTATGATATTTCTCTATAGCTATGATGTTTCTCTATCTATCTATGATATTTATTTATGTATCTATGATATGTATCTATCTATCTATCTATCCATATAAGTGTTCAAGGGACCATTGTCTTACGGTTCTTCATAATTGATTGGTCTTCAGTGTTAATCGTTGTCAATTGGTAAATTGGAGGGAAGGGGGGGGGACTTCAATACCTACTAGAGGGGG
>NW_019396638.1:96221-102092 GCF_000591075.1 Eurytemora carolleeae | reverse complement strand
CCCCTACCTGCCCCCTTTCAATGCCCCTCTATTTTTTGAAATCATCCATTCCAACTTTGATTCATAAACTTGACGAAAAATGCAATCATATTCAATACTGTGGAATAAAAAGACGACATTTAGGTAATTACATGTGGATTCGACTAATTTCACAATTCAACTTATTAACTGATAGTCGGCTTTTTACACTGTACGTACATTGTACATTGCATAGTTGCTGTGCATGATGTTCATTTAATATAGAATTATATCTTGGGTCTAATAGTTGTCTTCATATTCTGCATTTTTATGGTTCAGCTTTCATTAAATGATTGAAAAAGTTTAAAAGTGTATAAGTGGGGAGTATATGTAGTATATAATTGGGAGTGTATTAAGTATATAAGTGGGGAGTATATGAAGTATATAAGTGGGGAGCGTATTAAGTATATAAGTGGGGAGTCTATTGAGTGTAAAAGGGGGGGAGTATATGAAGTGTATAGGTGGGTAGTATATGTATTGTATAAGTGGGGAGTATATGTATTGTATAAGTGGGGAGTGTATTCAGTGTATAAGTGGGGAGTATATGTAATTGTATAAGTGGGGAGTGTATGAAGTGTAAAAGTGGGGAGTGTATTAAGGATATAAGTGGGGAGTGTATTGAGTGTATAAGTGGGAAGTGTATTAAGTATAAAAGTGGGGAGTGTATTGAGTGTATAAGTGGGGAGTGTATGAAGTGTATAAGTGGGGAGTGTATTAAGTGTATAAGTGGGTAGTGTATTGAGTGTATAAGTGGGGATTGTATTAAGTATAAAATTGGGGAGGGTATTGAGTGTATAAGTGGGGAGTATATGAAGTGTATAAGTGGGAAGGGTATTAAGTATATAAGTGGGGAGTGTGTAAGTGGGGAGTATATGTATTGTATAAGTGGGAAGTATATGAAGTTTGTAAGTGGGGAGTATATGAAGTGTATAAGTGAGTGTACAAAGTGTATAAATGAGGAGTGTATTAATTATATAAGTGGGAATGTATTGAGTGTATAAGTGGGTAGTGTATTGAGTGTATAAGTGGGTAGTGTATTGAGTATATAAGTGGGTAGTGTATTGAGTGTATAAGTGGGTATCATATTGAGTATATAAGTGGGTAGTGTATTGAGTGTATAAGTGGGTAGTGTATTGAGTATATAAGTGGTTAGTATATTGAGTATATAAGTNCCCCGCTTTTCCTTTTTATGGGTTCATGCCTCTGTTTTAGATCAAACCTCACATAAGTATAATGTGATGAGGGAAATTAAATTAAGAAAATAAAAAAACCATTACACAAATGTGAGATAAGAAACCATTTTTCTTATTTAAAAACTGTTCTGCGATATTATTTCTGCTGGCCCGATATTTCCTTGAATAAAAGTTCTTGATTTTTTCTAATATCGATCTGATTTCTTTTATTTTCTAATCCTTAAATTCTATGCAAACTGATGGTGTAAATCTTTGATATTTAAAACTTTGACAATCTTAACTAACTCAATTGAAATATAAAATATCGGAATTAGGGTTGCAAAGATACAAGTACTAAACCAGTAATCAGTTCCTTATTAATCAGATACTAAAAATTTTAAAAATCTTTTTCATTAAAATACAAAATCTAGCTGGGAGGTGGGGTGTTGGGTAACTAGATTGTTGTATTGAGTGAATACTGATACGCAATACATTATCTAGAATTGCTCCCCTAGCTCGTCTTTGAATGAGAAACCCATTTCAGCATTAAAAATTCCAACTGATGTTACGAACAGTCCCCAGAGACAGTTCTCTCCTTTAGATCATTCAGAATCAAATTCTCAGAAAACTTTCCAGGGGTTTAAACCATCTTCTCTTTTCAGGTCATGGTGGAGTAAACCAACTTGGTGGTGTGTTTGTCAATGGTCGACCTCTACCTGATGTTGTTCGACAGAGGATTGTCGAGTTAGCCCACCAAGGAGTTCGACCCTGTGATATTAGCCGACAGCTCAGAGTCTCACATGGCTGTGTTTCTAAAATACTCTCTAGATATTATGAAACTGGTAATTTCAAAGCCGGGGTTATCGGAGGAAGCAAACCAAAAGTTGCCACCCCTCATGTGGTTGACGCGATCAGCAAGTACAAGAAGGAGAACCCAACGATGTTCGCCTGGGAGATCAGGGATCGGTTGCTGGCGGAGGGAGTCTGCAACCAGGAGAGCGTCCCTAGCGTGTCCAGCATCAACCGCATCGTGAGAAACAAAGCGGCGGAGAAGGCAAAGGCTGGAGGCTACGGTTGTATCAGTCCTGGTCCCTCTCCCCTCCATCCTGGTATACATGACTCCCAGGGCAACCTGAGACACCCAACCTACTCCATCAACGGTATTCTAGGAATCCATCAAGCAGATGCTAATGATAATCTAATGAAGAGGAAACGGGACGACGAAGGTAAGAATTTTATTTCTCTTTTTGACAAGTAATTCTTGAACCCACATGATTGTCTGAAATGTATAACATGACTGAGTAAAGTGCACTTGCAGTTATTAAGGTGCACTTGCAGTATGCAGACAGTGCAAACAATATGACGGTTTAACAATTTTGGTGTGAAGACTCTGTTAGAAATTTCTTAAATCTTATTGATCAATCAAGAAATAAACACATAAATAAATGGAAGGGTTGAATTACTCGATGATATTATTCTTTTTGAACATGAAAAACCAGGAATTTCTTAATTTTTGGAAACAACGTTTCATAGATGAATATTTAAAAAAAAAGATTTTTTGGAACGGCCTACGTATTTCTCCAAATTTCTATTGACATTATTTACATTTTTGTGTGAACAATTTAAATATTTGTTTTGGTTTAACTAAGTTATTTTATTGAGCTGTAAACTCCAAGTGGAGATCGTGGGAAAAATGAATTAGCATGTATTGTTTGGGAATTCGGCTCAGGTTCAGTTACTTGAACTTTGTAAGTACTTTAACCATCATATTGCCGAGAGGCCCCGACTCCTGTGAAAACCTGTCAATACCCTCGTGGATTTACTGTATGTACACTATAGTAAAGATTGTGTTGCGGCAAACATCTCAATCTTGCACGTTGCAGGGGTTCAACCTCAAATGCGGGAAATCAGTGGAAATATATTTATCTCCGCGGGATTTTGCCCAATATTCCCCATCTTTGGACATTATTGGGATGTCAGTTTCACGTAAAGGGAATTGCCCAAGTTTCCGACTTTCCCCCCATACTCTCTCAATCTAATGGAGGTATATCCACAAAAGGCATTTGCTGATCCAATTTTTTTTTACGATTTTGAATGGATTTGTTCTGCAGCTTTATAAATTATCTTTTACTGTGCACGGGGGGGGGGGTACAAGGTATAATGAAGATGCTACCAGTTGTGGATTGTCCACTAGGGTATGTTTGCTGCGTGACGATGATGAGAAGTAGGGTGACTCAATACTCATTATTCTTTTATCCAAACACCTTATACTGGATACATATATATAGTCATTTATATCATTTATATATAGTATTAATAGATAGCACTAGAAAGAAAAATCACAGAGACCCAAACAGCAATGACAATTATGCATCTATTATCAAGGTCTGGTCGACTTCAAAACTTTGCCACGTTTTCATTTTAAAACTGGCAAAACACTTTTGTTTACTGTGAAATGCTATTCTCTTATTAACTATATAGGCAATGAAAAGGATTCTATTGTGTAACTAAGTATGAAGCTATAAACATGATCAGATTCTCACTTATACTTTGTTATAGCCCTGACTTTTATAAAATAGAACTATAAAGAACTTGTTTTTAATTTCAGTTTTTAAGAAGTAATCAGGAAAATTCTCATTAAATTTGTTGTGAGAGCTTGCAACCTTTGGATCAATGTATTTCGCATATTAAAGTTATGGGAATTGGTATAATAGTAAAAAGATGGAATGCTGTTATGCATAGCAAAATTATGGGAAGTATGAATATTAAAATGATGGGAAGAAAAGAATATTAAAATTTTGGGATGTTTTGAATATTAGAATGATGGGAAGATTTGAATATTAAAATTATGGGAAGTTATGAATATCAAAATGATGGGAAGATATGAATATTAAAATTATGTGAAGATGAGAATAATAGAATCATGTAAATTTATAAATATTAAAAATATGGGAAGATATAAATATTAAAATGATGGGAAGTTAGAAATATTAAAAATATGGGAAGATATAAAAATTAAAATTATGGGAAGTTAGAAATATTAAAATTATGGGAAGTTATGAATATCAAAACAATGGGATGTTATGAATATTAAAATGATGGGAAGTTATGAATATTAAAATTATGGGAAGTTATGAATATTAAATGATGGGAAGTTATGAATATTAAAATTATGGAAAGTTATGAATATTAATATGATGGGAAGTTATGAATATTAAATGATGGGAAATTATGAATATTAAAATGATGGGAAGTTATAAATATTAAAATGATGGGAAGATATGAATATTAAATGATGGGAAGATATGAATATTAAAATTATGTGAAGATGTGAATAATAGAATCATGGAAATTTATAAATATTAAAAATATGGGAAGATATAAATATTAAAATGATGGGAAGTTAGAAATATTAAAAATATGACAAGATATAAATATTAAAATTATGGGAAGTTAGAAATATTAAAATTATGGGAAGTTATGAATATCAAAACAATGGGATGTTATGAATATTAAAATGATGGGAAGTTATGCATATTAAGATGATGGGAAGTTATGAATATTAAGATGATAGGAAGTTATGAATATTAAGATGATGGGAAGTTATGAATATTAAGATGATCGGAAGTTATGAATATTAAAATGATGGGAAGTTATGAATATTTAAATGATGGGAAGATATGAATATTTAAATGATGGGATGTAATTCTAAGATTTAAGATTAGAATAGAAAACTTAACAGTGAAAGAAAAGAAACTTTTTATCTCCTGGTATACATGACTCCCAGGGCAACCTGAGACACCCAACCTACTCCATCAACGGTATTCTAGGAATCCATCAAGCAGATGCTAATGATAATCTAATGAAGAGGAAACGGGACGACGAAGGTAAGAATTTTATTTCTCTTTTTGACAAGTAATTCTTGAACCCACATGATTGTCTGAAATGTATAACATGACTGAGTAAAGTGCACTTGCAGTATGCAGACAGTGCAAACAATATGACGGTTTAACAATTTTGGTGTGAAGACTCTGTTAGAAATTTCTTAAATCTTATTGATCAATCAAGAAATAAACACATAAATAAATGGAAGGGTTGAATTACTCGATGATATTATTCTTTTTGAACATGAAAAACCAGGAATTTCTTAATTTTTGGAAACAACGTTTCATAGATGAATATTTAAAAAAAAAGATTTTTTGGAACGGCCTACGTATTTCTCCAAATTTCTATTGACATTATTTACATTTTTGTGTGAACAATTTAAATATTTGTTTTGGTTTAACTAAGTTATTTTATTGAGCTGTAAACTCCAAGTGGAGATCGTGGGAAAAATGAATTAGCATGTATTGTTTGGGAATTCGGCTCAGGTTCAGTTACTTGAACTTTGTAAGTACTTTAACCATCATATTGCCGAGAGGCCCCGACTCCTGTGAAAACCTGTCAATACCCTCGTGGATTTACTGTATGTACACTATAGTAAAGATTGTGTTGCGGCAAACATCTCAATCTTGCACGTTGCAGGGGTTCAACCTCAAATGCGGGAAATCAGTGGAAATATATTTATCTCCGCGGGATTTTGCCCAATATTCCCCATCTTTGGACATTATTGGGATGTCAGTTTCACGTAAAGGGAATTGCCCAAGTTTCCGACTTTCCTCCCATACTCTCTCAATCTAAT
>NW_019396638.1:84071-96034 GCF_000591075.1 Eurytemora carolleeae | reverse complement strand
CCCCCCCCCCTACCCCCCTTTATCAACTCCCAATTTCTCCTCTTCTATTTCTTAAGTTTAATTAGTCCGAGTAAGTTCCCACCCGTATTACACGTTAGCATGATTCAATCACCAGCATTTATCCAACCTTCTTATACATCCTCAGTAGTCAAGTCATTCTACTAAACCACCCTGGGAACATATACAGGGGTTAGTTCACTTCTAGAAAACAAATCTTAGTTTTCTAGAATATTCCACGAATTCCAAATTCTCCCCTCACGCTCTTTCTTGGTATTTTTCGTGTTTTCCTTTTTTCTCCTTCTTCGTTTTCTCACACTCTTCTCTCTACGCTTTATCAGGGATGTTTAACCTTCTGATAGTTTCAAACATTGTCATTTCCTGTCTTTGTACTTTCTTCCAGGGGAGGGGGGGGGAGCTCTCCCCTCCATGTGTCCTATTTAACATCCTTTAAATTGATTAAGCTTTTCTTTACTAAGCTTTTCTTTACTTAGTTTAGGTCTTTAGTTTGATTTTAGCGTTTTCATTCATTTCAAATATTTATTCAGACTTGAAATCTTCACTTTGCTTCATCTAACTTTTCAATCATTATTTTTTTACTACAAAATCGTACTTGATGGAAGTTTTTACAAATATAGTCATTTTTACAACCTTTTAAACAATCTTTTGCAATTCTTGAAATTTTTATTATTTGTTTAGGTGGTGGATTGGCTCCTCTTGGTTCGATCGCTATGCAGGAGTTTAAACCTTCCATGTTCTCTCCAATTTTAGGAGATTCATCCTTTAACTCAGGTTCGAATTAAATTTTTTTTTCATAATTTTTAATAAAAAAAGATTTCTCAATTATTTACTTCGGAAAATAATCAAGTAAATTTGCTTTTTTGATTAAATTCAACTTTGATTATTTTCTTTATTCCATGCACGTTTATTAAATTGATATTTCAGTAATCATTATAAATAAAAAATCTTTATTTATTGATTGTTTTGCAGGCGGAGTAATTACAAGTACAACAGAGTACTACACCACCTCTTCACCTTACACCCAGTACCAGAACTACAACTACAACTACGGTCACCCATCCCCAAACGGGCTTCTCACAAAATAATCTTAACCGGTTTAAATCTAATTTCTGTTTTTATTTCTTCTCATTTATATAGTTTACCAAAGTTTCTTACTCAAGAGCTTATATATATGTACTCTCTGAGATTAAATCATATTCTCATTTTATTTTAAATCTTATTTTGATTCAGCATATTTGTTATGAACTAAATGAAAAATGTACCTACCTAGCTAAATCTGTACTTCCAATTGATATTTCTCATATAGCCTTGATACTCAAAACAGTTTTTTATCGATTCTTTTTTGGGAAATATTTTGTTTTATTCCTCAAAATTTGTTATATATAAAATGTATATTAAAATGTGTATAAAAAAAGTTATGTATTCCTAGAATCCAATTTTAGGGATTTTTGTTGTAAAAAAGGTTGATATTAACCTTTCTATAATGCAGCTGCAAACCAAAGACATGAAATCGCACCAAAAAAGCACCAAATTGTAGTCAGCACCTTTGCACCCAACATCCTTTATTGTTCTGATTACACGAAAAGTTTTCGTCTTAAACGAAGAGTTTTCGTCGGTTAATTAGTTAACAAAAGGATGTTAATGATCCTGTATCAGAAGCTTAAAAACTAGATGAATCTAAGTCAGATTTTGTACATATCCCTTAAACCATTTTTGTATATTTTATTATTCATAAACATTTTAGTTTTCATTTATGGAGATTCTCTGGCCGGAAATAGCAATTTCAATTGGTTCAAACGAGTTAAACTCATTCTACAAGATTAATTAATTAAAGTAAGTTATGTCTGTTCAACCAAGGTACTAATGCAAGGAAAGTTATTTCAGAGGTGTACGCATTTTTTTGTACTGCAACGTACTGTCTTTTGGCGGAAAAGTAAACCCAAGATGGATGTCACAGCCTGACATGGAATCCATTTTCACAAAAATAATCTATGAAATATTCTGGTCATAAGAAACTATTACGTGAATTTTAAAAATTATCACAACTAAATGCTTTAACAACCTCGGATACTAAACGAACACTGAGGCATCTTTTCTTGTTTACAAAGTGCGCCCAGAGAGAACTGGTTTCAATATGTACGCAGAGTATACGCGACCGCAATTAGTACCTTGTGTTCAACTATGCTCAAATCAATTCTAGATAATTCCGAAGTATTTTATAAAAACATTAAAAAAAAACCTGGATCTTTCTTAAAATAGTTTCCTTCAGCTCAGATTACTCCGTTCAACACTATCAAAATTCTCTTCTTATTTTCTCTGATTAAATTGTAAATTCGTTAATTAAAAAATTCAAGAAGCTTGCTATAGCAAAAGTGTATGGAAACGAAAATAAAGAATGAATGAAAAACGAATGAAAAATCAATGAAAAATGAATAAAGAATGAATAAAAAAATTAATAATAAAATTAATAAAGAATAAATGAAAAATGAATGAGGATGCATGAAAGACGAATGAATGAATTACCTAATGTTTATCTATCTGTGATATAATGTGCACATTTTCATTTATTTATAGAATTAAAGTAAATAATTAGTTTTTAGTATATTTTATTATTTGTATACTTACTGCTAGTTCTTAAATGAAAAATAGAAAAAAGTTAAATTAATTGTTTCTTGAAATAGAGAGAACCAGAAATCTTAAGGTTTAGAGATCTTCAGGTTTAGAGTTTAGAGTTTTACACTTTTAAGTTGTGGTAAATATATTTTAAAAAATCGTTAAGGCCTAAATTTACTGTTAAAGGCAAGATTTAGCATATTGTAATAAAAGCAAACTTTAAGATAATACAATTTTGAAATATGTAAACTTTTTTTCAGATTTTTGTGAAATCTTCTGAAAGACTAAAACACGGATAATAATTTGAGAGTGACTTCAATGTAATATGAAATATTTAAATTCAAATTTTAAAAAAATTTATTTTATATTCAAGAGAAATTTAGCATATTTTATGATCATTTAAATATTTGTTCAATATTGTGAATTTTCATTTTTGTTTTTGATTTTCTTTTTGCAATTTCTTATTTTGATGAATTGCATGATTTCCAAGCAGTAAGTAGAGAAGGCAGGTGTTCTGGCTTGACCCAAGCACACGTGCTACGACCTTAATTTTGGTAAGAAGTTCCGGATGGGCAGCCAATAGGAACCACACACACCTGTTCGTCTTCACCAATGAGAAGCTGAATTTAGTTTCTCGACCAATAGGAGGAGGCCGGACACATGTAGATTTGGTGTATTACAGTTAAATATTGTAAGTGTGGTTTACAGCACACCTTGAGTTAAACATGATTACAAATGTATATCCATATATATATATATATATATGTATATATAAATATATAATTATATAGGAGATGCATCTATTAAAGAATGCGAATGATAATGTAATTTCTTTTTTGGAGAATTTCCATGACTAATAGCTTGATGAAAAGGTATAGTTGTTAGCGCGTTTGATTGCAGCATAAACAAATCTGCTGATTAAAAAACTCAGTCTTTTACTGGCAATGGAGTAAAACAAAATCAGGGTAGATAGATAGATAGATAGATAGATAGATAGATATATAGTAGTAGATAGATAGATCGGTTGATCGATGTATAGATATATAGATAGATAGATAGATAGATAGATAGATAGATATATAGATAGATAGATAGATAGATAGATAGATAAATAGATTTATATATAGATACTTATACAGATATAAGATAAAAAGTTTGTAGGTTGGACACAACCATCCAACGGACGAAATATATTGATAGTTTCTATTTAGTAAAATTGAAAATATTCGATGGACACATACAACTATATAAAAAATAAATCCAACTTTTTTCAATATATTGATAGATGTGAACATCAATATCGAATATATTCCCTACATCTCCTTCCCCCCCTCTACATTTCCTTTCCCTACCCCTACATCTCCTTCCCCCCTACTTTTCCCCTTTCTCCCTTTTTCTCGTTTTCCTCTTTTTCCCTTTCTTCCTTTAACCCGTTCTCCCTTTTTCTCCTTTTCTTCCAGGGGTTGTATGTCTCTGTGAACATAAACACATTCATGTTTACCTAACTAAATAACCTAAACCTGTAGACTAGGATGGGGGGGAATTATGTCAGTTTGAGTTTTATTAAATTATTCAAATCAGAAGAAATATGGAAACATCATTTATACAACGCGTCAACATTAATTCTTTTACATTTTATGAAAAACAAAAAGAATTTTTAATTTTAAGTTTCGATTTGAATATTTAACATAAATTGGGTATTTTTAAGATTCATTTCTTATTTGTTTAAAAGTTAATTTTTAAAATTACAAAAATCAAGGAGTACGAATGCTTAAAAGTATCATTAAAGTGACTGATCCACCACAGTACCCTTGAAAACAAAATTCTGATAAAGAACGAATGATATATCCATGATTTATTTTTAGAAATTAGTTATTTTTTGTTGGTGCTGCTCCTGAAAGGTGACTTGCAGATAACTAATCAGTTACTGCCCCCCTCTCATTAAAATTTCGTTGAAAGACTAAACAAAAAAAGTTTAACAAACCAATTTGTTTTCTAGATGATATCCGTGACCTCCAGCTAGAAGAGGATCTAAAGAGGTCACGACCTCAATACGAAACCCACTCGACCTACCCTGGCATGTGGACCGGGCGCTGGACAANAGATAGATAGATAGATAGATAGATAGATAGATAGATAGATAGATAGATAGATAGATAGATAGATGGATAGAAAGATAGATGGATAGATAGAAAGTTAGATAGATGAATATATTAATTGTAAGAATACAAATATGATGGTAAACGAATAATGTATGATTGATTGATTGTAACATAAATGGAAAAGTCTTGTATCTGTGTTTATAGTTACAGAATTGTACAATATTTATGCGTAATGCCGGAGCACTTTTGCGTATACGAGGTCGAAATTGACAATATGCGAGAAATAGCTTCACCTAGTTAATTATTGATCCATGAACTTATAACCTATATGTACTGTTATAAGAAATGATGAACTGTAAAATCCTTAGAATTCTATAGTTTTCCATAATAATAAACTATCCCAAAGAAAAAAAATGTTCTTTGAACTTTTGAGAAGAAATTTTATAGCTTAATGATTCAATATCCACTGCAGAAACTCTTTTTAAAGGGAGAAGTCGACATTTCCTGGCAGGGGCGGATATCAGAGGGGGGGGGGGGTGCGGCAGGACCTTCGCACCCCCCTGAGATTTCAGAATAGCTTCTCAATAGCACTTAAGGGAAAGAAAACATAATGCGAAACAAGAATATCAAAAAAAAAATTCACCTTCGGCACGTTTTATGGTTCCTAAATCTGGTTTTTTTTTGTACCTAAATATCTAGCTCGACCCCCCTCACTTAAATCCTGTATCCGCCCCTGTATTCCTGGCATCAAGGATGAATAATTATGATATATTCATCGTTTAAGGTTAATCCTGTGATCGCTGAAGTAACAGGTTTAAAATTCAAAACTTCCCCCTCTATAGCACAAATTGTATTTTTCTCATGCCGTATTGCACAATAGTTAAAAAATCTGTTTTATTTTCTTAATTTTTTTTTTTTATTTACTTAATCCGTGTTGTTTATGGATATTATGTAAAATTACGCTGATTTATTCACAAAACCTCGTCATTGCATAGATGTTACTATAGATCCAGAGATAAGAGAGATCTCAATATTATTTCATTGAAAAGGTCATTTTTTTTGCACCAGCAAAATATATACAGTATCAAATTAGTAACAACATTTATTAAAGATAAAATTTTAAAAAATAGCATGAAATACTTTTAAGATCGTTTAAATGTCATTTTCATAATACCTCACATTGTTACACGCCAGTCTAAAAGTTTCAGGATCCATGCCGGTACAGCATGTACAGTATGCTTTCTGTCATTTTGTCCAGTCAGGCTAATCAGCACGTTTAGTCCAGTCAGGTTACCCAGCACGTTTTGTCCAGTCAGGCTACCCTGCACGTTTTGTCCAGTCAGGCTACCCAGCACGTTTTGTCCTGTCAGTCTACCCAGCACATTTTGTCCAGTCAGGCTACCCAGCACGTTTTGTCCAGTCTGGCTACCCAGCGCGTTTTGTCCACTCAGGCTACCCAGCACGTTTTGCCCACTTAGGCTACCCAGCACGGTTTGTCCAGTCAGGCTACCCAGCACGTTTTGTCCAGTCAGGCTACTCGGCATGTTTTATGCAACAAGATCACAAGATGTACCCTGGCAGGATCACAGTGGTTAAGAGTCCACTGTGTTAAATTAATTATAAAAAAGTTGTAATATCTTCTAATTGTTCGATCGTTTGATATGTTCGATCATAACTCATAAACAACTTGCCCGATTGGCATCAAGTTTTGTTTGGGGAACGCGGTATTATTACTAATATGTTCTAAGCTAGGTTCAAAAATTCTAAGCCGAGTTGGTTGACTTTTATAGCAAAAATTAAGTTTCCCGGCAAAGATGGGTTCCCAAGCTGGTTAGATAATAAACTTATACAGATCTCCCCATCATATATCTATATATACTCCTCTCTGACACACACACACACATACATGCGTTGGTTCCCTCAGAATGAGCCAGCTCGTCACTTCCGCTCACTTCCGGTTCCATCCNCAATCTAAACAAACTTAAACCTGCGCACACACTATAAATAAGCATACTGAGCATACTTAACGTTTTTTGTCACGTTTCTTCTTAAATTCATTCTTGTTCCAGATCATAAACTTATCCCCCCCACCCTCCTCCTTCGACCCCTCCCCACTCCGACCTTTTATACTCAATTTCATATATCACCCGCACCTTACCTCCTTTTTCCTCCGCCCCCAGGGCCCTTGCTGATATTTTTTACTTGCTTCCCCCAAAAGGATGACTCGGAAGCTAGTTGTCAACTTATTCATTGGCATTCTAAAAATAACCAATGTCTACAAGCTACGGCAGACGACTTCAAGTGAAATAAATAGTAAAAAGTCATAATGTGTTTAATACATGCATTTTTTAAATTGTAATTCGAATTTTATAAACCATGAATAAATAATTAGATATAAAAAAAGATATGTAGACGCATATGTTTTTTTCTTAATCTATGTAACATTTTTAGATTTGGCTGGTTAGAAGGTTTGGTTGGTTAGTAGGTTTGGTTGGTTAGTAGGTTTGGCTGGTTAGTAGGTTTGGCTGGTTAGTAGGTTTGGCTGGTTAGTAGGTTTGGCTGGTTAGTAGGTTTGGCTGGTTAGTAGGTTTGGCTGGTTAGTAGGTTTGGTTGGTTGGCTGGATTTTGGTAGGTCGAAATATTGGCTGGTTCGTTGGTTGAGTTGTTGGTTGGTAAACTGCTTGGTTGGTTGGCTGATTAATTGTTTGGTTGAAATATTGAATGGTTGGTTGATTGGCTTATTGGTTAAATCTTTAGAAGATTTGCTGGTTTTAATGTTATTTGGATAGTTGTTTGTTTGTTTGGTTTGTTTGTTGGTTGTTTGGGTGGCTGTTTGGTTGTTTGAATCTTTGCTTGATAGGTGGATTTGTTGTGTTTTTATTTATGATCGGTTAGTGCAGTTTTTAAGTGGCTTGATTATGTATAGTGAGAAGCAGAAAACAATGGAATAGGAAGACGACATTCTAGCAATTCTTAAGTATTTGATGTTGTTTCAAAGCAAATAATTTTACTAGACACTTTTTAAATCGCCAAATTAGTAAAATGGGTCTGTTTACACCGCGCAATTGCTATGTCTCATGCTCAATGTACTTTTTATAGTCATAATTTGATTCTAAAAGTCGTTTTCCTTTTTCAGAGTTTTCTGGTTTTAACTGTAGTTAGATTTTATAAATGTCTTTTGGCCGGTTAATTTTTCAGTTAATAGTTGGATAAATTGTTGAATATTTTATTAAATTATTAGAATAAATATGAAATAAAACATATAGTTAATAAATTATGTAAACCACTAACTACAAACCCTTGTTTTAATTTGGATAATTAGTAAACATGATGTTTGTTTGGGTGTTTGTTTGTTTGTTTGTTTGTTTGTTTGTTTGTTTAGTAAATTGAAGAGCACCGTGGATACATTACGACACACAATCTGTTTATTTAGAGTGTCTCTACATGTATGTCCGTGAGTGTGTGTGTGTTTGGCGTGTGTGAGAGTGGTAAATAATGATGTTTGAGTTGTCACCATCTGGTTCCCTGGCCCCTCCATCTGCAAACTCAAAGAATCCAGTAGGACGGAAGGAATTGAGCATTCAGATGGAAATATAGGACTAGGTGTTCAAAAATGGAAACTCTTTCACTGGAAATATGGGACTAAGTGTTCACAAATGGAAACTCTTTTACTGTAAATATTGGACTATGTGTTCGCAAATGGAAAGTGTTTTACTGAAATTTGATTGTATAAGTGTTTAATTTTTCTCTTTTTATATATTTTATCAGTTACTGATTTAAAAAAAACTATTATCAGAAAATAAATATTATACCAAAAATAATAGGGCTATATATAATGATATTATTTTACTTCTGTGAAAAAGTATATAAAAATATTAGTTATTTACAGATCAAAATAACTTTTTTAATTAAAATTAAAAAAAGATATTGATTAAATGTCAATGTTTACAAGGGTATCCATTTTCGAGCAGTTGAACCGAAAGTACTGAATATTGTCGAAACAGCAACACTGCCACTTTACTGACAGCATTGATTTAGATCATTGTAGACTAACACTACTAGTGTAGACTGTAGACTATTCTACTACTAGTGTAGAATTTATTTCATTCTACTACTAGTTAGACCATAGACTTTAGTTCATTCTAAGCTTATAGTGTTGACTGTAGACTTTAGCACATTCGACTACTTGTGTAGACTGTAGACTTTAGCTAACTCTACTAGTAGTGTAGACTATAGACTTTAGTTTAGTCTAAGTGTTGACTGTAGACTTTAGCACATTCGACTACTTGTGTAGACTGTAGACTTTAGCTAACTCTACTAGTAGTGTAGACTGTATACTTTAGTTTAGTCTAAGCTAATAGTGTTGACAGTAAACTTTAGCACATTCGACTACTTGTGTAGACTGTAGACTTTAGCTAATTCTACTAGTAGTGTAGACTGTAGACTTTAGTTTAGTCTAAGCTAATAGTTTTCACTGTAGACTTTTGCACATTTGACTACTAGTGTAGACTGTAGACTTTAGCTAATTCTACTAGTAGTGTAGACTGTAGACTTTAGTACATTCTACTACTAGTGTAAACTGTAGACTTTAGTAAATTTAACCACTAGTTTAGACTGTTCATCCTTCTAGTTGTGTAGACTGTAGACTTTAGAACATTCTACTAATGTACACTGTACTACATTCTGCCCTGTAAATTGTACACTGTACTACATTCTACACTGTAGACTGCACCACATTTTACAATGTAGACTGTACTACATTCTAAACTGTACACTGTACTACATTCTACATTGTAGACCGTACTACATTCTACACTGTACACTGTACTACATTCTACACTTTACACTGTACTACATTCTAAATTGTTAACTGTACTACTTTCTACATTGTAGACTCGACTGGACTGCATTCTAAGATTTGGACTATGGAGTTATGAGGAAGAAAAATTGTATCGAATTTATAATATATGACCGAATGAAATTGCTGGTCTCAAACTTGTGTGTTTAATCTAAACTAGAGGAGCTACGAGGTCTCAAAACTAGAGGAGCTACGAGGTCTCAAAACTAGAGGAGAAACGAGGTCTCAAAACTAGAGGAGCTACGAGGTCTCAAAACTAGAGGAGCTACGAGGTCTCAAAACTAGAGGAGCTACGAGGTCTCAAAACAATGTTGTAAAAATTTTACCTTCTCCTTCTGTCTAGTTTAGTGTGGCGCATTTTGATGCATTAAATTTATTTTATATTTTTCCAGATTATGTTTAAATATAAAGATTTTACGATTCTTTTAAATATAATCGAAAATGATATTATAATGTGTTATTCATATTTTAGCATTTTTTATTCATGTATTAAAATATGAAATAGATACATATATTAAAATGCGAATAAAAATACATAAATTGTATAAAGAACTAGGCTTTAGGGGCGCTTTGCGCCGATCTTTTATTTCAATTGTAAACATGTTCTATTAGAGTACATTTAAAATAAAGTTCTCGGATTTCATTAAAAAAATTTGCGGATTTTCAAAATTTTGAAAAATTACAAAAATAAGATTCTTTTAATTTTTAAATTTTGATCATTCATAACCCTTCCCTGGGAACTCGCGAGGTGCCACACAAAATTTGGGCCCGATCGGCTCAGTCTTTTTGACGTTTATTGGATACAAACAAACAAGCAAAGTATATACAGGGTGAGTCAAAAAAAAGTGTGATCAGCAGCGCCTTGTGCAAAATTGTACCTTTTTTTGTGCAACTCTTATATATCAATATATATCAATAGACTATTCTACTACTAGTGTAGACTGTAGACTATTCTACTACTAGTGTAGACTGTAGACTATTCTACTACTAGTGTAGACTTTATTTCATTCTACTACTAGTTAGACCATAGACTTTAGTTCAATATATCAATATTTATCAATATTTTTTTATTTTTAAATTTTTTTTGGTACTTCAATTGCCCCTCCCCCCAAAAAAATACGCGCACCTTCTTTCTCTCAAAACGAAAAGTTAAGAAAAGCGAAAATGTATTTATAAAATATTTCTATCGAAATATAAAATTTTATAAAGATTAAATCACAGAATCACAGAAAATTCGCAATTTTTAGTTCTGGTCAAACTTTTCGGGAAAAGTTATTTAAATTCTCTAGTTCTTTCCTTCATAGTATAATCTAAAGTAATAGATATACGCTGTTCAGGTGAAACCTTAAGAACCATTGAAAAACAATTTTTCCGTAAAAATTATACCAAAAATTTTGGGCCANAGGGGGAAGTAGGGGGGAGAACTAGATTCACATTAAATAAATCTTGTAGGATATCAAGGATGGAAATACCTAAAAAATAAATTCTACTTTTTGGCAGAACACTGAGGGAAAAACCGATTTAAGATTGAGATACTTAGAGAGGGAATCTCTGGAGTTTGTTACAGTTTTCCCGCTGGGGGGAAATCTAAACTCTGATTGGATGTTTGAGGCCGCCAGGATTACCCGAGATCAAGTTCGCGGGTTTCTCCAAGATTGTGTTGGCGGCAAAATAAAGAAATTTTTCACGGATTTTTCAGGATTTTTACTAAATCTGTTCAATCTTTAAACGGTTTAAAGAATCAACTAGTTTATTTTCTCTATAAAACTTTTTTACTAAAATAATTTACACGTTTGCGTAGAGTCCTTTGTAAAATATAAAATTGTATTGTATATACTGATTTTTAACAAAAGCGATTTGTGTATTCTCCGCCTGTAAATATATTAGTGTTGATTTTTAAACAATTTTTTATCAATTAAACTTCAAAAAGGGTGTTTATTAACATTTTGATCTATTCTAATTTCTATGTTATACATTTCTTACACCTTTACTTGTATATATTACTCTGCTGCAGTATTTTTACATAAATTTATTGTACCAATATTAAAATCTGTTATAATTATCACTACAGAAAGTAAATTATTTAATTTGATTTGATTTAATAATGTTGTCATTTTTGTTCTTAGCAAAGATAATATATATATAGATACGCTGGCAGGTAGAAACCTCCTTCCTAAATTTTTGTAAATTTTTAATTTTATTCTAATGTTTATTGAAGCTCACTGTATGTTAAATGATAAAGGAAGGCTGCGCAGATATTTTAATTGATGTATAGAACACAATTTAATGGTGTCTCTTCAATACATTTATTTTTATATACTGACCGGGTATGAGAGGAGGTTATTGATGTTAGGGGGGGGGGTATCGATGTA
>NW_019396638.1:81894-84032 GCF_000591075.1 Eurytemora carolleeae | reverse complement strand
AAAGAGCTGGGTAATAAGGCCTTGAGACCAGACGCCTCAATTGGTTTAATTAAAAACTCACAGAATGTCGTCTTTTTTATAATTCAAAAAGATTTTAGCACTTTTTAAGCAAACTTTTTTTTTAATGTAATTTGCCGTTAGAAAGGTAGAAATTAAATATCTTTGTGAACGAACTGTATCTTAAAAAATGCAATGTTTGGTTTGCAGTTTTTTTGGCCCCTTCAAACACAGATTTTTTTGGGCCCTGGTCACTTTACCTGTACTGCAGCCAATGACGTCATGTACAGGTGTACACATTATCTTCTACTATGGGATCATCTTTGCTTGAGATGCATATTTTTCAATTGAAATTAAAGATTTGTCAATTTTATTCTGATCCATATTTTAGAACTAATAAATAAAGATATTTATCAAATAAATATATATCTATATCTATCTATCTATAAATCTATCTATCTATCTATCTATCTATCTATCTATCAAGAATCAAAGAATTGTAACTACTGAGGATCGTCATGATGGCGTTAAACATTATGTATAATTCTTTTTTAATAAAAAATGTGAAGTTAAAAGCTGAAATATCTATCTATCTATCTATCTATCTATCTATCTATCTATCTATCTATCTATCTATCCATTTACTTTTAACTGTTCCCTCTTCTTTTCCTTGACATTGATACTGACAAATTAGAAAAGATTTTCTTTTCCCTATCTATCTGTCTATCTATCTGATACAGCTCAGTCACTCGGCTTGTCAGCCGCAGCTTTGATGAATAGCCGCGGGGTCAACCCAGTAGATTTGTTGTACCTGCCTTCTCCACACCGGGTCGTGGCTGGGACTTTAGATACTCTGTCTCCACATTGGGCTGTATCAGGGACTTTAGATACTCTGTCTTCACACTGGGCCGTGTCTGGAATATTACATTGTTTGTCTCAACAATGGGTTGTATCAGGGACATTAGATACATTTCTCCACAGTGGGCTGTATCAAGGAAATTATATACATTGTTTCCACACTGGGCTGTCTCAGGGAGATTAGATACTTTGTCTCCACACTGGACCATTCTGGGACATTACATACTTTGTATCCATAATGGGTTGTATCAGGGACATTAATTAGCATTAGAGGTCTAATATGAGACCATAGGAATAATAATACCCTTTTTTAAATGTATAGGGATGCATAGTTAATGTCATATATTCATAATAACAAGATACTTTATATATTTATTTATAACATAGGGTGCATAGATGCATAAACTTATAGAAGAAAATTCATACAAGTTTATATACGGCTGCATAGTATGCATAAATGCATAGACTTTTATAAGAAAATATATACAAGTTTATATACATAGCTAGGATGCATAGATGCTTAGATGCGGATGCATAAACCCATATAAGAAATACATACAAGTTTATATACATGAAACTTTATATATATATTTATAACATAGGATGCATAGATGCATAGATGCATAGACTTATATAATAAAATACATAAAAGTTTATATACATCCAAAGAGGGATACTTCAAACGTCCAAAGATGAAATTGCATGTAATTTTAATTTAATGTCGAATTTTAATTTTTATAAAATCAAAGGCTTACAAAAATGAAGTGATTAAAATTTTTTTTTAATTGCCTCAAATTTAAGTAAGTACATCTTACAAGGTAAAATTAAACATAAACCTCCTGGAAAGATGGATGCAAAGCGTCACGAATTCCTGTAAAAATGTATATTCCCCGAAAGATACGCATATCAATCAATCAAACCCATTCTCCGAATATTCATCATAAAAACTAGTATTGTTGATCTTCATTGTTTATCATTCATATATGTTGATATATCTAGGAGGAAGGAGGGTAGGGGAATAAGGAAGTGTGTAGGGGAAGATATGTATGGGAGGGGGGTAGGTAAGGGGGGGATTATGAAAATGATTTTGTATAAATAGTAGAAAACATGGAAAATATCTTAGTGCAACATTAAGGATAAGAGTCTGAGGTAAATAATGTTTTTATTATACTTTCAAACTGTTCATTATATCCCTTCCTTCCCTTCCTTCCCTTCATTCCCTTCCTTCCCTTCCCTTCCTTCCCTTCCTCCTCTTCCTTCCCTTCCTTCCCTTCCTTCCCTTC
>NW_019396638.1:71851-81668 GCF_000591075.1 Eurytemora carolleeae | reverse complement strand
GGGGGGGTGAATTGAGGAGAGAGAGAATGAGTGGGAGGGGGGAGATACCAACTGGTTAAAGTATAAGTTTACAAGATCAGATGTTTCAAGTTACATGAACAAGTGTTTTATTTCATCACTTACAATATAATCTTGTTATAAATATGCTGTCGTCAAAGTTGTAAAATAAGGTTGGTTACTCTCGATATAAATATGCTGTCGTCAAGGTTGTAAAATAAGGTTGGTTACTCTCGATACGCTCCAGTATGTACGGAAAATGTCATCTTCTAAGATTGATATATAAAACCTGATATAACGTCACTGATTATAGAGGCAAGATTGACATCATATTAGGTTTTTATCTATCTATCTTAGGAGACAACATTTTCCGTACATTGGAGCGCATCGAGCGTAACCAACCTTATTATACAACCTTGGCTGTTATCAAACAAAATAACTTAAAGGAAAAAATGGCTGAATTCGGAATAAGGTTTCCTTCTCAATAATAGCGAAAAGCTTGTAGCTGGCATACAACAACAAAAAATTGTAATAGTATGACAAAAAAACTAATTTATAAATATCAAAAGAATAATATAAATTTTGCACATAATAGTGCGCTTAATATAAACAGTATATAGCACAAGGTGTACATTTTTGGATAATTTCACATTTTTGGATAATTTAACATAAAAACATACTTTTTGTCTTCTGTATAACATTTTTTCAAAATTAGAATTTTTGCAAATATTTTCCAAAATTACATTGGCAACGCTGGGCGATTATGAAAGTTGGTTTAACTTTCCCAAAATTGAATAAATTCTTTTTTGCGCATTGAAACCCTGAAATGAGGACGGAGACGCCTGTTGTAAATTTATCGAAGTAAATCGGTATTATTTTATTAATAGTTAATCTATCCTATTCTGTAAATGTTCAGATCAAACATTCAAAGGGCTCAGTAACATTATGCCTAGTTCCCGAATGCCTAGTAAAGTATCCCCCATCTTTATAGAGAAGAAATGAGTCTATTAATAATATTGAACCAGTCTTGATAAATGAAAGAGGGTTTAATTTTCAAATTTAAAAGAAAGGCTTCACAATATATATCAATAATTCACGATTTTAAGTTGAAAAGCATTTCTAAGCATGAGAGCTTTTGAAGTATTCTTAAATTTAGATAAAACTCTTTGAAAATTAAAACTTAAAAAAAAATTTGAAAAAATAAAATCGAGTTTTAGTCTAAGACACCCCCCGGCTAGCTATGAGTATCGAATATATATATATGAATGTCTTGTTTTATTATAGATAGATATACAATATATACAGTACACTCTGTATGTAATACCATATATACAGTTCACCCTGTATATAATATACCCTGAGTATAGAATTGTTGAGTAGTTTCCCAGTTCTCCCTAGAGATAGACATCGTTTTCGTGATCGATAGTGTCGTTCAGAAAGAAACAAATGATGGACGAACGACTTGGATCGTTCAAAGAAATAAATTAACGATCGTTAATTAAAAACACACGAACATTTCAAAATTGTTCGAACGATCTTGATCGTTCATTTTCATCTACGATTTCGTTAGTTCTTTACTAAGCAAAGTAATTTTTCAAAAAATTTCGAAATCTTTTAGTTTTTTGCTAAATGAACGCCTTTTATTCAAAAACACTTTAAAAACGAAAATAATTTTTAATGAACGAACGACTTTAGTGAACGAACGATTTAACTGAAAGAATATTCAGTGAGTAAACGAACGAAATATGGGAAAATGTAATTTTTAGGACGAACAAAATCAATTTATTTTTGGAACGATTGAAGAAAACTAACGCATTGGGTCGTTCACAAACGATGAGCAAACTAAATAAAAAAGCCGAACTAGCCCATCACTATTTAGTTCTCCCTAGTTCCTAGTTCCTAGGGTTCCCAGAGATAATCAATCCGTTCCGCAATCATGAAGAGATTTAAAGGGGATCCTTGGCTCAATCCTTGGCTCAATTATTAAGTTCATCCTTTTCTTATTCCTTGGCCTAATCCTTGGGTCAATCCTTGGTCCAATCCTTGGTTTAATCCTAGACTCAAATCTTGGCTCAATCCTTGGTTCAATCCTTGGTTCAATCCTTGACTCAATCCTTGGTTCAATCCTTAACTCAATCCTTGACTCAATCCTTGACTCAATCCTTGACTCAATCCTTGACTCAATCCTTGACTCAATCCTTGACTCAATCCTTGACTCAATCCTTGACACAATCCTTGGCTCAATCCTCTTTAAATACGATTTATCTTTATCTTGCTAAGTCTATCTTGAGTTTTTCTCTAGAACGTAATAATCTGAAAGTTGGCAAAGATCACAAATATCATTATATTATTTATGTAGATATACAGTGTGTCCCTGTAAACAGGAATTAAATGAGATTTATCTATATTTATTATAAAATTACGTCTGCTAAAGTGAATCTGCAGTAAAAGGTAAAAGGGTGTGTATATAATGTGTATAATTTCTGCAAGATGAACACTGAATACTGAGGTGAAGTGGGGCCATACATAGTACTTTGTATATATACACACAATTTGCAATCAAAACATAAACAAATAAATTCTAAACTCTATCAGACAAAACATTTTACGGAGTAAATGAATTTTAATGGTATCACTAATTCCCTCAATCATTTAAAAAAAATCGTAAAAAATACAAATCCCATGTTTATTATGACACCTTGTAATGTATATAATAAATAATTAATCAAATGTTGATTCATCTTAAAGGTTAATTTATCTCATCTTGGCAAACTTTCCACTTCAAACATATATCAACGGTTAATGTACATATATATATAGAGTTGTTTAAAGAATTTTAACTACTGAGGATCGTCATGATAAACATGATAAACATTATGTTTAGTATAATTCTTTTTTTAATAAAAAATGTGAAGTTAAAAACTGTCTCATTTTGTTATTCTCAACCTCCCTGATTCCTCATTTTGTTATTCTCAACCTCCCTGATTCCTTATTTGTTATTCTCAACCTTCCTTATTCCTCATTTTGATTTCTACCCTATTACAGTATACTACGGAAACCCATTTCAAAACTTTGTCACGAAAAATGAGTAAAAAATGTTGGGAAACTAAAGTTTGCTGAACAAAGAGAGAATGTTATTTCCAAATCTCAAATTTAAAGTTTTTATATCACGCACTACCCAATCCACCCCAACCCTTCCCCCATTTCCAACTCGGACATTTCCGGAAAAGTGCGGCATACTCGTAACCCCTCTTTCAACTCGCAGCCCACTAAAAAATGTCCATGACATGAGAGCTTAGAAATGTTCATTTTACGTTGAAGGTACGTGGTCTGTATCCTGTCTGTCCCACGGGGTACACACTTATATCTCATTAAACTATCCTACTCAGTGTTTTACATCCGTTTTCTTGCCCAGTAGATACTCATTTTTATCACGCTCATATACTAAACCAACACTGATTTCATAATTGGAGAACAAATCACATTTTTGTACTTCCACTTTAATATCAACGACATTTTTCGGTGGGGTTAAAATTGGACCAAAATAGATTGACATCAGCATGTTTCATTTAGTTTTGGGATTTTTTGAAAAGAATATACGCATAAGACTTCCATAACTTGTTTCTAAATACTCATCCTTTGTAATAGTATAATAGTGACTGTAGTAGTAGATGTTATATGAAATAACCAAATAATTTTTAAATTTTAAATCGAATAGATGAACAATTCTTAGATTAATTTAATGTTACTAAGCTTTTAGGGCGCTTCGCGCCCATCTTCTATTTCAATTGTGAACATTTTCTTTTTTTAGACATTGTAGACATTGTAAAACAAAAACAAACAAAAAAATTTCTTTCGCGGATTTTACAAAAAAAATTGCGAGGATTTTCAAAATTTTTAAAAATATAATTTTGTTAGAGTTAAATTTTTGAAAATTCCACAAAAAATTTGGGCGTGATTGGTTCAGCCGTTTTGACGTTTATTGGACACAAACAAACAGACAGACAAAACACCAAAGCCAATTTATTTATTTATTTATTATAACATCAAACTTTATTTTCACACAAAGAAAATTGATTAAAAAAAACAGTTTTATGTTTATAAAGGAAAAATCGAAAAATCTAATTTTTTTAAATTTGAAGTCAAAAAATGTTTTTGTGTCTGTCTGTGTTTATGTCTGTGTGTAAGTGGATGTCTATGTATTTTCCCCAGGAATTTGGCCTAAGGCAGTTCTGAGTTCTCACAAGTAAACCTACACTTTACTCTGTCCAGGGGGTCAAAAAAAAAACCTAAAAAAATGCCAAAATGGAAAATGAAAATCATTTTAATTGAAAGTATTTGATTTGTTCAACGTTTAGAATATTGGTTTTACTTTTTTTATTTCTTAAAACAAAATTTCTTTTGAAAAAATTAACTTTTTCTTTGTCTCCCTGTTTTGGACTAATATATCTACACTGTTACAATGAAATTCCTTCCCTTCATTCTTCATAGTTGTGGTCATTCATTTGTTCATCCTTCATTCATTCATTTGTTCATCCTTCATCCTTCATTTATCCTTTTGTTCATCCTTCATTCATTCATTTTATCATCCTTCATTCATCCTGTCATTTATTCATCCCTCATTTATTTATTTATTCATTCATGTATTCATCCTCCTTCATCCTTTTACACATTCATCCATCTTTTCTTCTGCTTGATAGCTATGGACATTCATTTTCTTATTCAGACTTCCTATTTATTTACAACCAATCCTTCATCTTCTTAATTAGAGTTATTTAAACAAATAGCATTCTGGACCTCAGTATAGTATTTTGAGGAGGTTAGACTAGGTTCTAAGTTATTTTCTAAAATCTAAAAAGGAGAATAATGTCTTGACTGCAACGATATCGCCGACTTATAAACTTTCATTTTCATTCTTTAAAATTATTCAATTTTTAACATTTCATCTTACTATTGTCGTGATTTTCACTGACCCTTTATTTAAAGAGGAGCATTTCTGATTCACAACGGTACCGAAAACTTTGACTGACTAATTGGCTTGAAAATTGCCTAATTCTAATAATTCTTAAATTGATTTGCAGTAGCAGAAATGCACAAATTGTTTCAGTTTTCAAATTCTAAACATGGCTAAACTAACTCATTTTTGATAAGACAAAGCTATGAAAGGTACCGTTGTTAATCAAACATACCATTCTAAAAATGAGATGTCACTTGAAATGACGCCAACAGACCCTTCTAATCCATCAATAATATTTTATGCTTACCACGCAAATCTGCCCCTTTAGTAAAAGTAAATTCAGCCTATATGAAGCATAAAGTCTGACCGCGTCAACCTTATTGCACCAGCTAGTCCTGTCCATAGAGCTCGGTACAGTACAAACTGGGACCGGAAAGGTTGACCTGGTTCGGAAATTCAAATGTACTACGGCTGCCCGTGTTACATATATTTAAAAGTTCTGAAAACTGATACTTTAAAATATATATATCATTTTTAATTTAATTATCTTTAAGCACTAAAATTGGGTTATTAGGCATTTTTAAACAACATTCATCTTAAATTGAATGAGAAATAAAGCTTAAAAATGGAAATATTTCAAGTAAGCTTGGAAACCCAGCTTTGTCTGGAAACCAAACTTTCAATCCACTCATCTTTGATATTTTAAACCAAGCTAAGAACATTCCCCTGGTTCTACCAAGTTCCTCAGTCAAGAGGGTATAATTGGATGTGCACACAAACAAACAGAGATTACTACTTTATATACAGGGTTATCCACAAGGGATGACACAATAAAGACGACCTGAAACTCTTAAAATCTGACAATTGCAAGGTTGAATTAAGTTTTACGTCTTGAATATGATCGTTTTATGGTTTATTCAATGATTAGGAAAAGAAAAAACAAATCTCGGTTGCGTGGAATCATGAATATAAAGAAACAGACAGTATTTATTCTCTACAGTCGTCTCTGAAGTCTCATCCTTTGTTGTTAACCCTGTATTTGGATGCATTCTACTGGTAGGAATTTTGATAGAGGTTGCGTGAATATTTATTCCGACCTCCCACGTGACTTTTTCTTATTCGTGACCCCCTTGACCCTTGAACCATGTAGCTGTTTAACCCCTTGATCTCTTTATAAAACCAGATCAACGGGTTCAACCATTCCTTGTAATGTCTTCATTTTAAACCAATTTCAAATTTTCTTCCATTTTTATCTTATATTGGTTCTTTATATTCGAAATATCTAAATATATAACTTTACTTTGAATATATCTTTAAAAAGTTAAAAAGCCCACTTTTTCCTCTTCCTCCCAACCCCCCAATCCCCCACCTGTACAATTTTCTTAATTTTTTAAACCACTTTCTGCAAGAAAATAATATATCAGTATATAATAGTATAATAGTATAAGAATAAATTTTATAGTTATTCTATGTTATTCTATTTACAAATATGCAAAAAATATTGGATAAATATTTTGTTAGAATATTTAATTGTGCCAAAGTATTATTTTGTGTTCGTGTTAGAGGTTGTGTGATTATTTTGTTCAATATTTTGACTCTTCTAAATAAAAATAAAAAAATCACAATTTACAATGTATTTTTGACCCGTCTAACCAGAGTCGGTTGTTTTAATTGGTTGGCCCATTATAAACGAATGAGAATTGTAAATAAATGGGTTTACACTGCACAATGCACAGCGTACATTTAAACATTTTAAACATAATAATGATGATAAAACAGGAAAAGGTTAGAAGGTGGCGAGGAATATAGGGAAAGGGAGGATAATGAACCGAAGGGTTGGAACAGAGGGTAACATATGTTAGTAAAAAGTAAAGAGTTTGACTCTGCTTAAAGTTTTGAGATTTTTTCAAAAATGTAAAAATACAGCAGATCTTATTTGGAAATGGCCGGGAGTCTAAAACTTCTGTTAATTAGATACCAAACCAAAGATCAAAAACAATTTAAACCTTTACAATTCACTCCCCTTTTTATTAGGATTTTTAATTTGCCATATCTATTTTCAATATACACCTGGAAAAATTGGAGCATGAAATCACCTCCCCAGCTCCGTCAATATTTGATCATCAGGTATTTTCATGTGAATTAATGTAATAAACTACATTAATCATTCAACATAGAAATTACTTTTTAATCCAAATACAAAGATTGTAATTTGAAAAATTATATTTTGTCCAAATATAATTTATATTAAAAAGATATATACAACCCCTCTCAACTTATTATTTAAACTTAAAGAGACTGTACACGTAATTTCTAGTGATTCCACTGTGGTATGTCCGATTCACAACGTTACCAACCCTTTAAACCTATATCCGAGCAACAATGACGAAGAAAATTTTAAACTTTGTCATTTTATTCTGTTTCTCTGCTTTATGAATCCGTAAACTCACTTAACCGGAAATAATCAATTTTTTAGTTAGAAAAACAAGGATATATCCTTGATTCTTGAACAGAAGAGGGGTTAAAGGGTTTAAAGGGTTTAAAGGGTACCTTTTAGAATAAGATTAATGATTTATGGACCAAAATAAAATATAAAAATTATCCCTCCTTCTACTTTTAAAATACTTTGGGCAAAAATAATAAATATTTTTTGTTCATAAATAAACATTACTTTGATATATACTCTGTTCAGCACTAGGCACATTTATTGTAATAAATATCTTAAACTTGTCTTTTATTTATATATTTTAATTCATAGTTTTCTTTATACCAAATAAAGAGTCATACTGTTTGTTTTATATATTACAAACTGAAGGGCCCTATGTTGCCCGTAAAAATAAATTGAAAAAAAGTTTGAAGAAAAATAATTTTGATTTTTTTAGCCTGAGTCACCCCATGCTATCCATGAGTGTCTACAAAAAATCAGCCCATTCGGTCCAGCCGCCGTTTGGCCGGCTATAGAGAACATATATATGAATGTCTTGTTTTATTATATATTTAACAATATTTTTTTCTTTAAATCTCAAGTCCTTATTTTTTACGTTTCTTACGTCCACTGTCTTTTAATCCCTTCGTAATTGATATCAAACTAGAAATTTCCCCATTTTACTTTTCTGCCGATATTAAGGTCTGAGCCCAAGCCATTGTTTAAGAAAGAACCTATTTGCAAACAGTATCCATTATCGTAATATGCTTAACTGCATGAGACCCCATTTAGTTAAACTCTTTATAAACCGAGTTTTTGCTCCCTAAAATACTTTACAGATTATTGAGGAGAGTTGGGGGTAAAACTTATAAATTGTATATTTTATTTGTACTCTGTACAATGTACATGGTTTAGCAATTGTAGAAATACGTACTGCAAAGAACATTATGTACCGGAGTGGGGGCGGTGTGGGGGGGGGTGGTTGGTTATTTTAGTTTATTATTGTTTAATTTGTTCTGTGCAGTGTTAATAATGAATTCTAAGAATTGTTGGTTTTCACGGATCTTTGAACCCAGGGAGCTCCTGCAGCTGGCTTCTGTTTTGATTTATCATTAATACTCCGTACAACGGTCTACCTTTATACACTGTCTTCATTCATTACAAAAAACAAAATTTGGAAAAATTATTTGTGTAAAACAATCTAGTTTTTTACAAGGCCGCACAATGTTAACCAAAAAAATTGGGATGTTTAAAGTTTGATCTTTATAAGTTTCCCAAATTTTTTTTATTAAATTTTTTTTAAATAGATAAAATTTGTCCTGCATGCTGCCTACTGTATTCCAATCATTATGTTTGAAAATCGAGAGCGGAACCATTGATTATATTTTCTTAATCATAGATAAATCTTATACATGCGCGCGCGCGCCAAATTATGACAACAAGTCAATGAAACATGATTCTTTATAAGAGTAAATCATTATTGTATTTTTTTTGATCTGTAAAAATCGCAAATTAAAGATGAAATAAGCCCCCAAAATGTAAAATCTGCACCTACAGGGTGTCCAACATCATATTGGTTAGTGGTATGGTTTTAAATTGCGATTTCCGGGACTAATAAGAAAATCTGAAAAGAACGAAACATTAGAAAAAAATTGTATATTGCAAATAAAAAGATTTGCATGAAGAAAATACTAGGTTTTTCGAGTCTTATGTGTGTATTTTAGCGATAAATTGAAGATAATTTAATATGATATTGGACGCTCTGTAGTTTGAGTAAAATGAAGATTTTACATGAATGAGTGCTTAACTTGTTTCAGTATTGAATGCCGCCAACCTTTATATAATTATGATTTAGGGTTGAACTGGTTGAAAACATGATTTCAGCGCTAAAGAACAGTGTACACTGTGCAGCAGATTTATCATAGTTGCGGATTTTTTATCTAAAACCTTTATGGATTTATCTCCATGCGGTTCAAACTGGAGATGTAAATAGATCATCAGTAACGATAAAAATTAGTTTCAATAAAGATGGAGAATTTTATATTAGTATTCAAATTTAAAATCATTGTTAGTCGATACTGTATAAAAATATTTTTGAGAAGTAATATAAAAGAAATACTGGTTTTGTTTGTGAACTTGGTAATTCAAAAACAAAGCATATTTTTGATGATTTAAAGAAATACAAAACTAAAATACGATTCATATTTTGAAAAGTTCTCAAAAACTTTTTGTTCATTTCGTGCGGGTTCAGTTCAGATAATTTTGATGTTTTTTTTTCATTTAACATTTAAAGATCAGCTGATAGATAAATCATAAAGATCCGACAAATAAATGTCAAAATACCAATTAAAGTACAAAGCATGATGACTCAGTCACATAAATATAAAAACATTTTGTTCAGTCATTAACTTTCAAGGTTGATTTGTTTGACCCCAGAG
>NW_019396638.1:0-71696 GCF_000591075.1 Eurytemora carolleeae | reverse complement strand
AAGACAAAAAAAATCTAATTTTATCTTCAAAAAAAAAAAAAAATAATTTAAGTGTTTTTTGAAATTCCATGGGCAACACCTAGCACTTAAGCTAGTATAACTTATTTCTAATGAGGCTAGAGTTGGCAGAATAGATTGAATATGGTTCTACAACATTTACATCAACCTTTTAAATAAAAAATAAAGAAATACCGTTTACAAATTAAATTAAACATTAATTTGTAATAAAGCAACAAGATAAATAAATAAAATTATTTGATATATTATACAAAACATATATTGTATATATCATGTTTAGAATTCACATTGATGTAATCTATTTCATTTTGTACAAAGCAGTTCCCCCTTCCCATTGAATTAGATAATAAACAAGCAGGGCCGGATATTTTATAAAATCCGCAAAATTAAAATAAAATGTTTTTGTTTAAATTCTTTTGATTGCTTTATACCTAAGGATGGTCCTATGTTGCATGAACCTGAATTCTAAGTCCATCATGCAATATCTACGTCTTTGTAAGGTGCACACAAAACCCCGGAGCGCGCAGTCTAAGTCAGACAGGGGAGCTTCAACACGAGCCAGGCTTCAGGCGCACTTTAGAAGTCTGCGATGCCTTCCTATCCGACGTCAGTATCTCTCAGAGCCTTGTTTTAAGCACTTCCGGCCCGCGGTCTTTTGTTTCCGGTGACGCAAACAAGTGATAAAACGAGCAAGGTATATTTTATATTCTTGACAAAAAATCATTTAAACCCCAAATGTTAAGGTTAAAAACATTTCAATTAAAATTCATAGTTCATTAAAAAAACTATTTAGATTGTTTTTTTAGAAATATTAACTGTAATTAATTTTCAGCTTACAAAGGGAACAAAATGGCAATCAAAGAAAATTCCGATAAAAGAGATAAAAAAGGTAAAATATTTTAGATTACTTTTTCATTTTTTGTTTAATTCTGAAGGGATAAGTACATAATATTTGATGTGAATCAGAAATTTATATCGAGAATTAATTAAACATTTGCTAGTGTTTGGGACAAAAATAATACTGTCAATAAATTGGTTTTTCAAGTAATTCGTTAGAAATATATATTTTTTTTCTGAGTTATGATTTGATTTTGCCTTTTCCGATCTGAATTTTAAGCTAGGGAAAAAAGTGGTAGGTTTCTAAAATTTTACATTTTGATTGTAATAAAAAGTAGCTTTTCAATGCTTTTGGCACAGATTTTTAAAAGATTTCATAATGATAAAAACTAATAATAATAATAATAATAAAAGCTGTTTCAAAATTATTTCTAATTGCGTAACTTTTTTTTTAAAGGCCTTTTACCACTGAAATTTGAAAGTGAAGATAGTTGTGTGTGTGGGGGGGGGGGGAATCTTTAAGATGCATTTTGGTTTAAGAAATTTACCATTACGATATAAAAAGATAAAATTTCAAACCATCATCAATAAGAGAAACCGATCTTTCTTTAGCATCAAAAGGAATAACAAGAAAGAATATTTATATTTGTTTTTACACAGCGGGACCCATAAAACTATGGAATAGGAAGACGACTGTTAGACACAACTTTTATGATGTTAAAATAATTGTGCAGCGTAGCGTACACAGACCCATTACATGGAAGAAGTTGATATTAAAACTGTTTGCTTTAGAACATCAAATTCACAAAGATTGTTTGAATTTGGTCCACAGTTTTAAGAGTGACTTTATGACTTTATGACTTTATTCTTATTTCAGCTAATGTTTACATTTTGTCTAAGTGATTGTTTTAAAGACTTTGTGTTATATAAGAGTCTGAAAGATGGAGCTTTTTGCCGAGTTTTTGGTTGAAAAGTATTTACTCTGAACGTAATGTAATAAATCATGACTAACTGTAAATATTGTTTTAAGCACGATAAATTCAATTTAGATTGATCAGACATTGGTAAATATACTCTTAGCAGGATCCATAGAACTGTAGAATAGGAAGACGATATTTAAGGTTTCTACAGTGGGATCCATAGAACTGTAGAATAGTAAGACGATATTTAAGCAATCTTTTGTGTATTAGATGTTATTAGTAAGGTATAAGTTTACCATTCAATTGCTTGAATATCAACTTTTTATGGAAGGTTTGTGTCTACACTTGACAAGGGCACTGGACTATTAAAAACTATAACATGAGTCTAACAGTTGTCTTCTTATTCCACAATTTTTTTTTGGCAATGATGAGAATATTTTTTTAATTAGTTTGTTTGTTTACATTTAGCTTTGTTGACCCCTCCCCCCATTCCTTCGGGTTGTTGTTTAATTTGGAAAACAATTCGGAAGGTTATGATTATGTCCGGTGTGTGTGTGGGGGGGAGTGGGGAGGAAATGGTTGGGGATAGATATATAATAATAAAAGCTGTTTCAAAATTATTTCTAATTGCGTAACTTTTTTTTTAAAGGCCTTTTACCACTGAAATTTGAAAGTGAAGATAGTTGTGTCTCGCTGTTATTAAGTAAGGTGGGAGGGGCGTGAAACCACTATATCAGGGTTGAAAAGGGCGGGGTTTAATCTAGTAGTCCCTCATCAGGGACATTAAAGGTGGAAAAAAATGAGAGAGGGAGGGATTCGGACGGAGAAAAGTGGGGAGGGGGGGGGAATGGAAAATTTAAGAATACAAATCACGAATATATATTAGTTAAGGAATGGTGTAGTTGCCACAAACTCTGATTTTCCAATTCATTTATCTTTGTAACCCAACGTTGCATACCTTGGATATTTCAAACTACATATATGAATTCTGTTAGATAAAATAAAGTCTTAAATATTAAAAGGTTTACAACATCAGGTTACAAAAAATAAGGAAGAGAAAATTTCGGTTTGTGGCAAAGACTCAATTCCTTTGAATGAAAAATAATGAAAATTGAAAGATTTAAAGAAAGAAGAGAAGAAAAAAAAGCAAAAATGGTGAAATGTTAGATTAGGTTCAAGGAAAATTGGGAACGTTTTAAGAAAGTTGGAGAATTAGAAGGAAGGTTTGAGTGTAGGTGGAAGGTTGGAGGAGTAGTAGGAAGGTTTAAGTGTAGGTGGAAGGTTGGAGGAGTAGTAAGAAGGTTGGAGGAGTAGTAGGAAGGTTGGAGGAGTAATAGGAAGGTTGGAGGAGTAGTAGGAAGGTTGGAGGAGTAGTAGGAAGGTTGGAGGAGTAGTAGGAAGATTGGAGGAGTAGTAGCAAGGTTGGAGGAGTAGTAGGAAGGTTGGAGGAGTAGTAGGAAGGCTGGAGGGTTCAAAAAAAGTTAAAAGGGAAAAAATATTTGCGAGGAATAAAAAAGTGATGGGAAGGAAAAATATTGGATGGGAAGTAAAAAGGCTTGAGGGAAGGAAAAAGGTTGGAAGGACGGGAAAAGGTTGGAGGGAAGGAAAAAGTTTGGAGGGAAGGAAAAAGGCTGGAGGGAAGGAAAAAGTTGGAAGGAAGGAAAAAGGTTGGAGGGAAGGAAAAAGGCTGTAGGGAAGGAAAAAGGCTGTAGGGAAGGAAAAAGGAAAAATATTTGATAATTTGGAAGGTTGAGGATGAATCAGTGTAACGAATTGCATACAAGGGGGGCTTAGGGCGTATACAATAAATAGGAAATGTTTTAGACAAGACAAAATGGATAATTTTACCCAGGCTGTTTTATGGTTTACACCCTTCCTATCAACCTTCTTCCTAACAACCTTCTTCCTAACAAAATCCTTCCTTACAACCTTCTTCCTAACAACCTTCTTCCTAAAAACCTCCTGCCTAATAACCTTCTTCCTAACAAACTTCTTCCTAACAACCTTCTTCCTAAAAACCTCCTGCCTGATAACCTTCTTCCTAACAAACTTCTGCCTAACAACCTTCTTCCTAACAACGTTCTTTCTAGCAACCTTCTTCCTAGCAACCTTCTTCCTAACAACCTTCTTTCTAACAATCATCTTCCAGACAACCTTCTTCCCAGGAACCTTCTTTCTAATAACCTTCTGCCTGACAAACTTCTGCCTAACAACCAATTCTTTCTAAAAACCTCCTGCCTAATAACCATCTTCCTAACAAACTTCTGCCTAACAACCTTCTTCCTAACAACCCTCTTTCTGGCAACCTTCTTCCTAGCAACCTTCTTCCTAACAACCTTCTTTCTAACAATCATCTTCCAGACAACCTTCTTCCCAGCAACCTTCTTTCTAACAACCTTCTTCTTAAAAACCTCCTGCCTAATAACCTTCTTCCTAACAAACTTCTGCCTAAAAACCTTCTTTCTAACAACCTTCTTCCTAGCAACCTTCTTCATAACAACCTTCTTTCTAACAATTTTAGTCTGTATAACCTTCAATTTTTACCAATTTTTCTAGCACTTTTTTAAAAAATGTCAGCAAATGCGCGAATTTTTAATTTTTCTTCATATTATGCTATTTTTAACAAGGTGACTTTCTATCTATCTCCTAAAAATCCCCTATTATCTCCCAAACCAAATTTTCCGCTCTCCTCTTTATTTAATTTCTAATTATGTCAAAAAATTGTACACCCTGTACACCCTGTACACCCTGTAAACCCTGTACACCCTGTACACCCTGTAGGGTAGTCGGTATAAACTCAGTTTAACCACATTAACTCAATCCTTTGTCCATCGTGGGATTTTAATAGATAGATAGATAGACATGTATCTTGGTAGATTAGTTTCAGTACACTTGATTTTAGACATACCAGTATACCTTGGTTGGTAGATGTTTCTTTAATGTAAGAGTAGACATACATTGCTTTTAGACAGATAAGTTGATTTTAGACAAAAATTCTGAACTTATAAGAATTTATAGCATACAAAAAGTTTGATTTTTCTATAAATAAGTAAACTTAAGCAAATAGGTCGATATTTAGTTAGACATGAATAAATTGTTTTGAAGAAAATATGTGGTTTTGTAGTTCTTATAAAGTTGCAAGACGGGGTTGTTTGGTCTGACATCTTTAAAATTAAACAAAAAATCTTTTTATGTAATACACATAAAAGAAACTTTATTGCAAAATAAAAACTTCAATTCATATTTGGCTTAGGATGATATATATTTAGAAAATTGAATAAAAGTTCAAAGAAACCTTTTTTATTAAAAATTTGACTTCGGGTAATAAAATGTTCCCAGGTTTTATCCTCCTCCCCCCCCTTTATATCTGTCTGTCTAAATACCTAGATTTTATATTTTTATGAAATCAAGAAAATGTGACATTTTGTTTTGTAAATGTTAAACCCAGTGAAACAGAAAGTGCTTTATCTGTTCTGCTCTGCGACTTTCGGAAGTTTGAACCAAAACAATTTTAAGAAATAAAAATCATTTCATACGAGGTTAACTCCTCTTTTTCAGGGTCGGAGTTGGGGGGGGGGGGGCGTAATACTTTAAATTATTGTTTAGTTCACATAATATTGAATTTAATGTTTTCTCTTGAATCAATTCTAACTGTTCATGATTGAAGCAAGACAAGGAAAAGTTTGTCTATCTAATAATGTTAATTATTATGGACAATTTAAATCTGGGAACTCTGGAGGCACACTTTAATCATTTTCATTTATTTTCAGGTCATGGTGGAGTAAACCAACTCGGAGGTTGCTTTGTCAACGGTCGACCTCTACCTGATGTTGTTCGACAGAGGATTGTCGAGTTAGCCCACCAAGGAGTTCGACCCTGTGATATTAGCCGACAGCTCAGAGTCTCACATGGCTGTGTTTCTAAAATACTCTCTAGATATTATGAAACTGGAAATTTCAAAGCCGGGGTTATCGGAGGAAGCAAACCAAAAGTTGCCACCCCTCATGTAGTGAACGCAATCGCAAAGTACAAGAGGGAGAACCCAACGATGTTCGCTTGGGAGATCAGGGACAGGTTGGTCACCGACGGGGTGTGTCGTAAAGACGGAGTGCCGAGTGTCTCGAGTATAAACAGGATTGTACGGAACCGAACTCTGATGCGAGGAGTTGCAGAAGATTTCTCAGATAATTCGGAGGATTACAAACCTGAACTCCACAATCAAAATATCTACTCCCCCACATCATACTCACCCTACTCCCCCTCAACATACTCCCCCCAGGCACTCCCCTTCTCCCCCAACACCTCTTTCTCTCCCCAACCCAGCTCTCAGTCTCCCAACCCTCCTCAGTACTCTAATCAGTCTCAGTATCAACCCCAGTCTAATCAATCCATGGTTTACTCTGAAAAGCAGAATCATTCGATCAATTATTCAGAAAAACCGTCCCAGTCGATCAGTTACTCGGATAAACCGACTCACTCGATCAATTACTCGATCAACAACCTGCTGAGCTTCAAGGAGATGGAATCCGGGTTGAAGACCGAGATAGAGGAGGAGGAGAGGATGAAGACTGATAAACCTGCTGAAGGATCTGCTCCTATCCTTCTCTCGAGTATCCTTGAACCCTTCCAGGAGAACATGATCAATGTTCAACCCTACCACATAGATTCCTTCCAGCTCCTTCCTCCCCCTCCACAGTACTCGGAGAAGGGGAATGAATACCATTACTACTTAGGTAAACTTTTTTGATTTATGATTTCTTGGTCTTTATATTATCATATTTCCGTTTTCATCTTTTTCCTGGACAGTTGTAAATTTTTTTGCTTCTTTACTGTGTATTTTATAATTGTGGTGATGGTTTTAGTGATTGTTATTTTACATTTTGCGGATTTTGCTGGCAGTGATTGATTGCGTGGTTTTATGAATCCGGTTTCCCGGATTTCTTGCAAAATTCAAGTTTTAACAGATTTTTTTTCAGGTGGTTTAGATGAGGATGGGCAGAAATATGTATCTCTGGATCTCTCCACAATGGAAGGAAATGTTCCGGAAGTTCCGGTCCGAATCCTTGAGCTTCCGGAACCAGGGTATCATGATCTTCGTCCCGCCGTGAAGGATTCAGAGCTTGACAGAATAATTTCTATCCCACACTCTGACCAGCTTGCTATATCTGACTCTTATTACGGTAAATATTTGCCATTATTACATTTCATTACATTGATCAATTAATTGTTTCCTTCTTTTAATTATTATTTTGCATGATATCTATTTTATTTTGTTTAGGGCTGAGCTCTTACTTCAAGGATTACTCCTCTGCTCCCTACTATTCTACAGCACAAACTCAGTAGAAAACTAGATTCAGTAGAAACCCCGAAATTTACATTTTACAGCATTAAAATTTACACCTACTGATTGGGCCCAAATTAAAGCAATTTATGTAAATAAGCGGCAATCACGGCAATTTCCCAATTTCTTGAATGCAATCTGATCTGACAAAGGACAAATAAACCCACGGGCTGTATCTATCTAATATCTCATGTATATTATTGTAAAGTACAATTCAAACTATAAAAAGACAACAAAATCGAGCTTTTTTCAAGGATCGTTGCTTTGGGATTTGAGCTTTAACCATGGATTGAGAACTTGAATAAATCACGCACCAAAGAAAAACCAAACAGGCATGAAGGCTTCAAGGCCCTAGTGCCGCTTATATATAGTGCTTTATTGTGATAAAAACATTTATTTATCTATATGATTGTAAATAGACAACTTAATTAAGTTTATTATTAATGTTAAGCAATGTTAATCAAATTTTTTATTATTTTGAATCTGATTGTTATAAAAAAACTTAATCTTAATGCAAATTTTAACCATATTAAATCAATTGAATAATCCCCAACCTTGTCTTTCTCATTAGTGGATGCCTACATTTTAGTTTTAATAAGTTCTTGCCACTTACTCTGATTTATAAACTTCTTTATCTCTGCAGCCCGAGGTCGCAGATTGTTCATATTATAAACCATGAATTCTGTTTGATCAAATAATCTAAGTTGATTTGAATAATTTAACTTGATAAGTTTTTGTCACACTTTTAACCAATAATTTCCAATTAACAATTTCTTGTCACAAATTAAAGCAATGAATCCCAGTTGACTGTAAATACTCTAGTGCATGCTTGAATACTTGTAATTATACGTAATCAGTATTATGCTTATTATCAAATATATGATATACGTCCAATATATAATGTAATCATTAATGTTAATGCGAGAGGTAGTGTCGTTGATTAGAATGAGTGGTGTAGCATCGGTGATTAGGATGATTGGTGTTGTGTCGGTGATTAGGATGAGTGGTGTAGCATCGGTGATTAGGATGAGTGGTGTAGTGTTGGCGATTAGGATGAGTGGTGAAGTGTCGGTGTTTAGGATGAATATATCGAAGTGTCGGTGACTTGAATTGTATCAGAGGTTTTTGTGTCGGTTACTTGAATTGTATCGGAGGTTTTAGTATCGGTGACTTAAAATGTATCGGAATATTTTTGTGTCGGTGACTTGAAATGTATCGGAGGTTTTTTTGTGTCGGTGACTTGAGTTTTAACGGAGGTTTGTGTTGGTGACTGAAATCGTATACGAAGGTTTTTGTGTCGGTGACTTAAATTGTATCGGAGGTTTTGATGTCAGTGACTTAAATTGTATCGGAGCTTTTTGTATTATTCAGCAGGGACTTAAATTGTATAAAATAGAGCAGTTTTTTGGGATCTAACTTATAAGCTTAAAGCGTTCAGAAAAATATTAATGTTTAAAAAATATTTGTTTCTTGGAAAGCTATTGATCAGAAAAAGGAAATCGATGAGAATTTTCCCAATGCTAAAGTTAAATACAGGTGCTTTATGTTTTAGAATGTACATGTTAAGGGCTACAAAAAATTGTGACTCAGTCAGCGAGGTAAAGACCAAAACCGAAAAGTTTCAACTGCAATTGCATGAAATAATTGATCAAATATAAAATCTGCCAATTTCCTTGATTGTATGTGCAGCATAAATCCGCAAGTAACTTTTATTCAGAGACAGTTTACAAACTTTATAAATTTTCTGATGAAAAAACAAGTATATGTCCATCTCTATTTAAATTATGTTGACAGTCCCTTTAAGGGTTGAAGTGGGGTTTACATGTTTGTTTATAATCATATACCGAGCGTGTTATGTATTATAACGGAGAACATAAGTTGCAATCGCCTGAGGGAAACCAATTATATAATTGTTGCAACCACCAATTGACGGAGTTGACGAATGAATAATATATGCTTATAATTCAACCCCCTCCCCCCTGACCACACGTTTACCTTACCGCCCTCTCCTTCCCCTTTCTTCCTTCCTCACTTCCTTTCCCCTTCCTGATAGTGCTTTTCCTTTTCCGTTAGATCCCCCGGATCTTTCTTGTTTTATGCTTATCTATAGAAGTCAGAACTATTGTGTTGTTAATCTCGGGATCATAGAGTAATAAAGAGTTGAAGAGAAGAAACAATAAAAAATGTTTGAAATAAGAATGTTTTCAGTTAAATTCATGCCCTAGAAACTTAATATTTTTGACAAAACTTTTAGTCAATAAATTGAAAACCTGAACATTTGAAAATTGTCAAATGTTTTCAGTCAACATCCTCGAATTCTCTTCGTATAAAGAAAGAAAATCTAAAAATTGGTCAATTTCATAAAATCTCTCTTAAGAAATACTATCGCTCTTTATACAAGTGTACAGCGTTAGATACGTAAACATATCGTGATGTACACAACCAACCTCCCTATGAATTAATTAATAGGGAGGTTGGTAGTGTACATCTGAGCTAAGCTTCACCTCTTCGTTTTATTACTCTATGCTCGGGATCAAGTATTGATCTCCATCTTCTGCAGATCTGCAGTTTCATTAGATCCTTCATCGAAATCCCGTGATGTTCATACCCTGAAGGGACAACCTAAATTGAGGAATCAAGCATTGATCCGTGAATTTAAGACTATTGAATATCGAGATCAAGTTTTCAAGATTAACCATATCCACACATAAGTTCTGATCTTTGACCATATTTCCCCTTCTAGTTATATAAAGCTGCTATGTATGTCACAAGAATATACGCCTCTCTTCTCCCTCTTCCCTCCTTTATGTCCGGTGTCCGGATGGGAATATACGCCTCTCTTCTCCCTCCTCCCTCCTTTATGTCCGGTGTCCGGATGGGAATATACGCCTCTCTTCTCCCTCCTCCCTCCTTTATGTCCGGTGTCCGGATGGTAATATACGCCTCTCTTCTCCCTCTTCCCTCCTTTATGTCCAGTGTCCGGATGGAAATATACGCCTCTCTTCTCCCTCCTCCCTCCTTTATGTCCAGTGTCCAGATGGGAATATTACTCCATGCGCTCTTATTCAAAATAGCCCATAACTTTTTTGTTATTCAAGCTACAGATATAATTTAAATCTGCATTCTTGAAAAGCTATTGAAAAATCTTACTGTTTGTAAAAACAAAAGTTAAAAAAAATAATTGTTCGACCTTTTTTTACCATTTTTTAAAACCCCCTCTTCCAACTTTTTAAGTGGCCTAAGTTTTTTTATGAGTTGGCCTTGAAAAGTTGGGCTTTGAACATGTGTTGCTACTTTCCTTAACTGTAAAGCTCTTTCTAGGAGGGGGAGCTTGGGACTTTGATAATTTTTAAACCGAAAAATTTGGGAAAAAATCGATAATTGCTGATCATATTTGGTCCAAAAACTGCAAAACCAGTTTCTCAATGTGTCGGTGACGTAGCATAGTTGGGTTGATTTATCAGATCTCCTGACAGAAACATTGAATAGAAATAAAAGAAGGGCTGATCAATTTACGATTCAGTTAGTGTTCATTTTTTACGACCTTGGTCTTTGTTTGCCTTGGACTTTCTGCAAACAAGTTTAGGGTTTAAAAAATAACTCTTTGTCATTTTTTGTTTGATAGATGAAGTATATTATGACTAAGGTATGAGGTAAGGCAGGTGCCTAGTTTGAAGACTATAGAATCTGCATGAGTGAGAAAACTGGACAAAATTCTCTCACTCTTACAGCTTGATATTCGGCGGCGGTATTTTACTTCACAAACAGTCTAGTGGACTAACCAATTATATTTAAAGGAAGACGAGAGAACAAGGCAAAATTGCGCATTTTTTTACGTAAACTAGAAACATTTTTTAAAGCAGAGGATAATATTTAACGAGGTTTCTGTTAATGGACATTTCACGGAGTTACTCTCACGATTTTGCAACCTCGTAACTTACGCTTTAATTCTACGTGTTCAAAAAGAACCAGAAAACGGAAAAGGAAGACGACATTGAAAAAATATTGTTGTGTATTTTCTGGTGTGTGCAGTGTATTTTATATTGTGTGCAAGGTAAAAAATTTAGGTTTTGTATCTAAAAGATGACTGTTTTAATAAAATGGTCTGTGCTCACTACCAAATTGCTGCTCATGTTCAATTTCTATTTAAACTCAGAACGGGACTGTAAGCGTAATTTCAAGTGACCTTCCATGAAAAGATTGCAATGAGCTTTGTTTATTCAAGCTAGAATTAGATATGCATTTAAACTGTTTATTTTCATTTGCGGCTTATCCGCTAAAGTGACAAAAGCAGTTTTTGAATGAGGAGAAAGCGGGAAACAGAAGTAAGCACGTTTCGAGTCAGGAAAACGACGGTATCATTTTTGATCAGATTAAGGTTTCAAGGATACCGATGTAAATCGGGTATTGCCAACTTTGTAGAGAGGGTCACTCAAAATATCGCATACAGTCCCTTTAGGTCTAAAATTCATCTTTCAACTCCAGAACTTTCTGGTTCTTACTGATTTTAAATATTACAGTATAGCAAGAATAAATTGTTCTAATTTCTCAAAAATCAATGAAATTTATTATAGAGAATACAAAATTAGGTTAATTAAAGAGACTGTCTTTGTAATTTTAAGTTATCCTCCATTTGCCCATCCGTTAGCAAAAGGCAATAGTTGTAGATTCGTTTTACAGAAAATTTTGATATTTTTAGACTTTTACAAGGTTTTACGACAATCTGAGAAGGGTCCACCGATCTAAAATTGTATTCTGTAAAAGATTGCTTTTATCAAACATGCAAATTTGGACACCCTGTAGGTGAAAAAATAAGGCAAAAACGAACCTAAAAACTATCGTTTTATAAACCCAAAACGATAGTTTTAAAACTGTATTTTTTGCCGTATATTTTATTCTAGGGTAACAAATTTGAATGTTTGATAAAAGCAAACATCTACATAATAAAGTTTTAAAATGTTGGAACCTTCTCAATTTGTCGTAAACCTTCTGAAAGTATAAAAACGACCTTACCAACGGTAACCTAGAATTTTAAAGATTATATTACAGTAAAACCCTTAATAAAGAATACATCGGAAGAATTTATCAAATGTTGTCTTGACAATTTTTCAATGAGTTTTATATTACGTTAATTTCAATATTTGCGAAAATAAATAAATAGCCAAGAATATGCGGGAACAGTTTTAAAGATTTCTATATAATCATTTAATTAAAAACTAAATTTCTGCAACATTCCATTATCAGAAAGTGAAGAATACGACATTTGATGAATTCTTTCGATGTATTCGTTATTAAGGGTTTCACTGTATTTTTTTTCTGTCAAAAATTTACAATTTTCATTCATGGTTTTACTGTAGAGTCATTTGCTAATTTATGCCGCATACAGACGAAACGAAATTGAAGGAATTGAAGGAATTGAACACTTTTTAAGAGTTACGTTGCTCAAAAGGTATAATGGCAGTGTTATAATATACAGAAGTGCAAATTTTAATTGAAGGGCAGTTTCACAGTGGACAATGGGGGGGGGGGTCACTTGAAATTCAGTGAAAATCCCTTTTAAGGCCAAAGGAGTTACATTTTTGTCACAAGCTTTGATTTTATAATCCTTATATCTTTGCAACCCGATGTCGTAGATCTTTAATATTTTCATATTTCAAACTATAAATTCTGTTTTTGAACAAATATATTGATTGCACCATCAGGTAGCAAAGATAAAGGGATTCGCAAGTTTGTGGCAAAAAATCAGTTCATTTATGCAAATATTTTCCGATATATTGTTTCATACAATAGACGAAACTCATGAATACCACATGCACACATTTTGATCTATTTAACGAAAAACAACATTGAAATTTTTTTAACCAACATTTTGTTTAAGGATTAGTTTACTTAAAATTTTCTTTAAAAAATTATTTTGATTAGATTTTAGGTTCCAGGTATTTTCCGTTCTAGGGAAAAATTAGATGTTTCGGGGGAAAAAATTGATTTTTTGGGGAAAAAAATTGATTATATGGGAAAAAAACAAATCTTGCAAATTGAAATAACATAAAAAATAAAAAATATTCACAACGCAGATGGTTGATTTTTTGGGGCAGTTCATCTCTTTCAAAACCGGGAACTTCAACTTCGATTTAAATTGATCTAATACAGATAATAATTCCTTTCAAAAAGGAATTTTCCAATAATTTTCATAAGAAATTTTTGCAAAAGTTAAATTGATAGTATACTGGCAAAATTCAAATGTTTAACACAATATACATATCTAATTAAGTTTTAACCCCTTTCTAGACTTAAAAAAAACTTACTTCCTCAATTAAAAAAAAACTTGAAAAAAACTGTTTCTGCACCGTATTGTGGTGAGTAGGGCAGGTGTAGTAGTTTAATTGTGCCGGAGTTCACCTGTCCCGGGTCCATCTTAAAAACATCGAGTTTGCAACCCGGATACGCTTCCGTATACCGAGTCCAGCTCTTCCGGACTGAATAACACGGTGTTTTCAGAAGTTAAGGGGGGGGCTGAGCAACAGTTCTCTTCTTCTTTTCTTCTCGGGACCGGATAGGGCGGACTGTGCACCCGTCAAAGGGCGCGCGCGTGCCGGATATAAATATTCATAAACCGGATATGAATATTCTTATACCGGATATCAAAGTTGTCATAAATTGCTTTTTTAATCAAAGATACCTCTAAGAAAGTCCAGTTTTGGATTGTTTACCGACATAGGGTTTAACGACTTAGGGTCAAACGACCTAGGGTCAAACGACCTATGGTCAAACGACATAGGGTCAAACGATAAACGGTCAAAAACGCGACAAAGGGTGAAAATGGAACAAAAATATTTTACGAATTATTTCAGGGTGAGGTTAGGTTAAGACAATTTCTGGGCCGAGCGGCTAGGACAGAATATTGGGGCCAAGTACTGCGGCAAGTAGTTTAAATGAACTTAAAAACATAACATAAAAATATGTATTGTTTCAGGGTTAGATTAGGTTAGGTTAGATTTCATGGTCGATAGCTGCGGCTAGGACTGGCTAGGTGACCGAGCGCTACGACTACTAGTTCTAATGAACATGAAAATAGTTCAAATTAACCAAAAATAATCTAAATGAAATTTTGCCCGTTTGTCGCACTTTTTGACCCTATGTCGTTGTACCATTTGTCGCGTTTTTGACCTTTTGTCGTTTGACCCTTGGTCGTTTTACACTATGTCGTTTGAGCCTATGGCATTTGACCCTAGGACGTTTGACACTATGTCGGTGAATCGAAATAGAGTGTATAAAGTTAGACAGTTTATCTAAGGTTTTGATATAAAATGTTTTGTAACAGTTTATTGGAAAGTTGGGGCCCTTCTCCAGGGTTAATTATCTCTTAGACAAATACACTTTTCGTGCAAATTTTGATCTTTCAAATTATTCTTTTTAATTTTGTAGTGATTACAAAGTTGCAGAAGGAGCATTCAATTTTGAAATTTGTAAATATCTTAAGATTTATTCCAAGCCATTTTAAAATCGTATATAACCTTGAATATTTTAAAACAAACCAAAAATCAATGCCCATCTCTAATGGAAGGTCAAATTCATATAATAATGGTTAAACAAAAGTTCATGATTTGAAACCTATTTAATTTAATATGTTAAACCAAATTTACGAAAATTGAAAATCCATGAATTGCTTAAAATGAGAAAAACTAAATTGACCAATTAAGATGTACAACCTATAACCCTATCTTGCAGTGTGTCGTAAAAACATGCGTTTTCAGACGTTCGAAAAGAAACAATCATTTTTGTTCATTTTTGAGAAGACATTTTTTTATTGGTACACAAATTTTCGTTTTTTACAGGTTTTTTTTTAAATGTTAGGTTTAAAATTCCAACTGGAAAGTGGACACCCTTTTTACCGTCTCTATGAGAATTATTTCGTATTATTAACAAGTATATTAGGAACCCATTTCAATAATATTTGGCATTAACCGCTCATTTCAATATTCTTTATGGAAATATTTAAGGGAGGAGGGGGAGTATTTTGCACAAATTCGCAAATATACTAGCCCTTACTAGGACGACAAGGAATTGCTTTAGATACAAATTATTAAATGGATGATATTAATTGTATCTATATATCTTTAAAGTTGTAATCTCTGTTTGTCTGTTTGTTTGTTTGTCCGAATTCCTTGACGAGTTGCCTCAACTTTTGATTGGGGAACTCGGGAGAATCACGGGAATGTTCTTAGCCTGGTTTAAAGGCTCTAAGTTGAGTGGTTTTACTTTTATAGCTAAAATCTAGTTTCCCGGTAAAATCGACCTAGTGCGGGTAAACGGCGGTATAAACCTGGGCAGCACCGAGCTAATCCTTAATAAAAGCACAAAAAATATTTTTTGTTTTGTTTATTATGAAATAAATAAATAACCTGGCGAACTTCTTTTTGTGTTCTTCCAGTTTATGTGTGCGGTAATAAACATTATTTGATTTGAAATGTCGCTCAGGAGGTTTTTCCATTTTTAACTATACCAATCAACATTTTTAGAGATATATCACTAATACAAACTACAAAAACTTGTAATTGTATGATAGAGGGACTCATTTCCCCCATTCAGTATTATTGGAAAAAAATGGCCTATCCGGCCCTCGATCATTTTTACCATAAAGCCCGAAGAGGTTGCTTCTGAACGATTTTTTAAAATTCCACAGGCTACGACGGGCAAGGACGGGCAACAATGGGCAAAGCTGGGCACAGCAGCTAGTAGTTAATAAAGGTCTTCTCTATATCTCATTATTCTCTTGAATTACATTTTACTAATTGATCGTGTTCAGCTTTGTGTCTAGAAATGAATTACTTTCTTACTCCGTGGCACAATTTTCTTCTAAAAACAATTTTTTTTCCCCAAGAATTTTTATGAATAAAAATATAAGTATACAGTTTTTTTTTAAGGGTTATATTCGCTGAATTGGGGAGAGTAAATGATGAAATATTTAGGTTCAGCGTATCAAAAAGAATGAAAAAGTTGTAATTCTGATGTGGCATTAACAGTCATGTTCATCCTTGAAATCATATTTATATTTGGAAACAACATGGTGTTCCCTGATAATTGTATGGCTTATATTTTTAGGACAATTAGGAGAAAATCTCTTTTGCTCGTTATATTTGAAGTATTTTCATTTGGTTTAAATCTGTCTGATCAAATTCAAAAATTTCAAAAATTGAAATATAAAGAAAATACGTTTTTAAGAATAATTTTACTTTTAACAAAAATATAAGAGAAATCCCCATAACTGGATATTATATTATCATTATTTGCTTGTTTAAACAGAAATCCTTAGATTATATCAATCATTTTTTAAAACCTTTTTAACAAGGCACAAATGTGTGGATCTCCGCCTAATTGTAGTGGTACATGTCATGGCATGCTATATTCCTTCAAGATGTTTTATGACTGCCATCTAACTACCTCTTGTTGCATATATAGTACACATTCAGGTGTTAAGTTTTACAATTTATTAAGTTTTACAGCTTTTAGCATAAAACATTAAATTTGTGAATTTGTTATATATTTTTGAAAGTTTTGTATTTCATATCCGAAGTCGGGTACTCCAGCTGTACAAAGCAGAACGTGCTGTGGTAAATATATCATACTCTAGCCTTTAGTAGAGATGGGCTTAGTTGTTTTGAACGAACTAAATTTTTCGTGGAGAAGGGTGTCGTTCAGATAAAAACGAACTATGGACAAACAAAAAATATCGTTCCGAGAAATGAAATATTATTGTTGTTTAAAAACGAACAAAAAAATAACAATTTAAAATCGTTTAAACAAACTTGAAAACAGGATTTTTTTTAAATGAAGGAAAGAATATTCCAAAAGATTTTAAAGAACGATTGTTTTTTACTGAATGAGCTATTTTTAATGAACGAACGATTTTAATAAACAAATGATTTCACTCAACGAACAATTTTACTGAATGAACGATTATACTGAACGATTGTTCAGTGAGAAAACAAATGAAATAGATGGAAAATGAACGATAAGTTTAAGGACAAACGAAATAGGTCATTCACGAACAATTAACGAACCAAATGAAAAGGTCAAACGTGCCCGTCTCTAGCCTTTAGTACATCTCTCTGCTCTCTTATTTCTGAGTGGGACCATTAGCAGACCTTTGAATTGCTGTTAACTCTATGGCCCTAGGATCGATTTGATTCTTTCTCCCCAGTTTAGGGAGACTCCAGTTTCGTTGCAATGCATACTTCTTGACTTGAGTCAAAAAATAATTGGTTGACTTCTTGCCCAAGGCAATATATGCTACTATTCCAGTAAGCAAAATTGATGAGGCAATTACTCCAAGGGGAATAGTTTGTTTTACTTTCTGTAGGGTTGATACAATAACAATAGTCAGTGTACCAATAAAAGCGCCTTTAAACGTCGTTTTGAGGCTGATTATACTTTTAGAGTGGTTGGTCTCTGCAGCAACAGTAGCTTGACTATGGTGGGTCTTCAGGTGATACTTGATGTAGAGGAATGATCCAACAACTGTTATCAGACAGATGATGACTATAAAGAAGTGAGCAATGTTGTATCGGCTAACAGACAGAGTCGCTGTTCTTCCAGTTATGTAAGCATTAAATGGAGATATGTAACCTAAAATATTTACTTATAAGGCATGGTTAATTCTGTGATGGGTATAAAATATTCACTACGCCAGACCTCAGACTAACACAGACTGCTCAAACGCTAGAAAATACGATATTTGCCCCCAGTAGGTTCCATTGTGTACAACTGGATAACACGGTCAATCAATAGACATCTGTATTCAGGGATAATTAAGGATACAAAATCTTAACAAATAGACTAAATTAATAACTTTTATATTTTATGTTAAAAGTTTTTCTTTAAAATTATAAACCTTATCCGCTGAATAGACATTATTTGCATGTAATAAAATTAAATATTATCTATCTTAGTAAACCCTAACCTTGTAAATATATTTTCGTATTTGAATGCGCTGACCGCTACGAGAACATTCCGAGAAGTAGTAGTTTAAATATTGGTTCCAAACCTTGTCTTATTATGGACAGGAAGAGAGTATAGAGTTAGTTGTACACTTTGTGTACTTAAAGTTTATCCGGAGATACTGGCTATATTTGTAACATGCAACATGTGGCCCTCAGATGGCATTTAAAAAACCTCTCATGGAAATGTAGCAGACGTGCCGGGACAACTATAGACCTGCTTACCCTATATAGGTAGAGAAATTCTGAGTGGTCTGTGTTAGTCTGTGCGGTAAACTTAGCTACTTAGCTGATGGGATTAGATGGGTTAAAAACACAGATTAGATATTAATAGAGGTTCAGTGTACTAAGAAGTACAGCAGGCAAGCTGTGCAAAAATGTTAAAAAAAAAACTTGCAGACCCTGCAGTATGTGTACTACATGAACCCCGCTTCCATTTGGAATCAAGGTTTCGTGAGATGAGTTGGCTGAGTGTCTATGTTTGTCTATGGTTAATCACCTGTATCATGCACAATGAAGGCTAATTAATTCATTATCAGGTGCGCAAGGGATATCAAAATGGGAAAAGGAAAAATTTGACCAGCCCACATTTCCAAGTCTGGGAAGAAATAATCATCATTGGAAAACTATTGGAGACCCCTTTTCATTGAAGACTCCCATGGATGTGTCTTTGGAAAACCTCAGATTTTCATTGGAGACCCAATAGTTGTGTTGGCGACCTCGGATTCTCGTTGGAGACCCCAATATTATCATTAGAGGCCCCATATTTTCATGGGAGACCCAAGATTTTAATTGGAGACCCCCATATTTTCCTTAGAGACCCCAATATTCTTGTTTGAGAACCCCAGATTCTTGTTGGAGACCCCCATATTCTCATTGGAAACCCCAAGATTTTCAATGGAGACCCCATATTTTTGTTGAAGACCCCCAGATTTTCGATGGGGACCCCCAGATTCTTGTTGGAAACCTTCATATATTTTCATTGGAGACCCCCTAATTTTCATTGTAGACCCCATATTTTGGTTGGAGACCCCCATATTCTCATTGGAGAACCCCAGATTCTAATTGAAGACCCCTATATTTTCGTTGGAGAACCCCAGTTTTTGGTTGGAGACCCCAGATTTTCATTGGAGACCCCAGATTTTTGTTAAAGATGAAAATTTGGGGGTCTCCAACGAGATTATTAGGGTTTCAAACTGAAATATGGGGGTCACCAACGCGAATCTGGGGGTCTCCAATGAGACATTCATCGGGTCTCCAATAGTACTCCAATGATGATGATTTCTTCCCAGACCCCACATTTGTTAGAATTACAGAGCATTTCAAACTACGGCTTGCTTAACTGTAAAAAATGTGGATTATGTTAGATTTGTTGGAATCAACCATATTGCTTATATTCTATCAACATAGCACAATAATACCTTCTGAAATATGCCCAGGTAAGAGTGCTGAAGCTATGAAAAGATAGAAGATAGCGCTAACAACCACAATCTTAGATGTTGTTTCCTCAGGATCTAACTCTATCATATCATCGAACTGAAAATAGAATTACATTTTATCAGACTTCTTCTCTGTTCATTTTTCCTATAGATCACATTTTACTGAAAGCAAATTTTCTAAGATTCATTTCCATAGTAAACAGTTAGTCTTACCTTGATCACGAAAAGCAATCTGAGTATTGCAATAGTGATAACAAATCCAATATTAGTGAAAGTTATGTAGTCCATTAAAAAGTTTATTCCAAGTGCTACTGTAGGAGGAGTATAGCTGACCGCAGAAGAGAACATTATTGCCCCACACTGAAGAGAAAAAAAGGAAATTATTCTAAAGATTTGGATGCTGAGGTTGCATACATAAATTATGAAATCATGTGAATCAAAATGGCATCATCTCTGAATGCCATTTTATCTCTCAAAGTTGTTATAGAAGGCAAAAATGTTTTCCTGAAAGGATATTTTCTTATAGAAAATCCATATCAATGTTAAAAAAGCCTGAATCAAGGCCAAAGATAATTTTAGATTTAACTTAAAGAAATACTAAACATACTTTTAGATGACTCCCCATTTATGAGTGGCATGGCTGATGCACAACCATACCATAATAAACCTTGTTGGATAAAAATAATGGTGTTATCCCTTTTATTTTATTATTTATACTGACTTGTATAGTTATCACCAGGTTAACAAGCTCGACTGAGTAGTGGTTCATGATTGCTATCATGTTCTTCTGGATTTGAGGGACAGACCACTTGTAGATTCTAACAATATGCATGAAGAAGTTGCTCGTCAAGGCCAATATGAATCCTATTACAAAAACAATTGGATCTGGTTCAAATCTTGAAGATGGGGTTTGATCAAATGTTTTCCCAGGACCTTCCTCTGGCTTTTTCTTTTTAGTTTTGACCTTTCTTTTATTTTTACTTTCTCTGTAACTATTGGTATCGTTTACTGGGCTTGTAATTTTGATCTCATCATGAAACTGGTTTTGATTATTATTTCGATGTCTATCTTCATATTCTTTGCTTCCCTTATCTTTATTTTCATTTTCTTCTTGAGAGGTGTATTTCTCCTGGTGATTGGTATATTTTTTCTGGAGAGATTCTCCTTCACAATTCTCCCTGGCTTCTGTTTCACGGTTCCTGTTACCTTTAGCATTAGCATCATCTACATTTCCATTAGAATTCTCATTTCTAGTTTCATCCAAATCTTCATATTTATTCACAGTGAAATCTTTTATTTCTTCTTCAATTAAATCTTCAATAACTGCAGTTGAATCATTTTCAGCATCGACAGAATCTTTAGCTTTATCTTCAGCTATCCTTTCTGGGGTTTTGTCTTTTTCATTTTCATCTAAATCTTCATTAATAGCTTCAGAATCAGAGTTAGTTTCTTCTTTACCTGTAAATTGATAGGAATCTTCTTCTTTAGTTTTGTTAGTGTTTTCATCAATTATTTCATCCTCATTCTTATTTTCAGATTTATCTAAATTTTTATCTTTAGAAACTTCTGAGCCTTTATCTTTAGCTCCTTCTGAACCTTCGCTTTTTACTTTCTTTGAAACTTCATCCTTGATACCATTTGTGTTCTGTTCAGCATGTACCTTTGTACCATTTGTGTTCTGTTCAGCATCTATACCATTTGTGTTCTGTTCAGCATGTACCTTTGTACCATTTGGACCATTTAATGGATTTGGAATGACAGAAGTGACACAAAAGATAAGAATGATGTTCATGCTGAGAAAGTGTGCATTGGAATATCATATTATGGACTAATCTTCTTCTTTTATATGGGATAATAAGAACAAAAGAGGCTTTCAGAAGATCAAGTATTTACCAACGTGTTTTAAGGGTGAGAAAGCTTCTTATTTCTCTTTTTTCTTAGATGTTGGATTACCACGTTTTTTCACATTAACTAACAAACAATAAATAAAAAAAAACAAAAACAAAAAATATCGATCTTTATATTTATAATAACATATTTTGCATTATAAAATACAAGATACAAGATAATACCAACAGCTGGTTCAAATTTGAACCACAGATACGAAATCAATGATTGTGGAAGAATCCTTGATTCAAATTTGAACCGGTGGTAGGAAATTAAAATTCCAAGTCCCAGAATGCATGAAACAGGAGCCGTACAACTGGATACAGAAAATATAATACAAGTACATGGTTACATGAAGGAACAAGGTACAGAACAAAGAACAAGAAAGTTAGAAAACAGGATACAGAATACAGATACATGAAATGTAATCTAATATCAAACAAATGTTTAACAAGGAATAAATCCTCTTAGGATAGATTCATGGTTCATATGTTGGCAGCAATACAAAATTGACAATAATGGTGGAATAATTTTAGTTAAGATTTGGAGAGGTTCTATCAGCATTTTTTGGAATTTATTATTGATTCTTTTGTGCACTCTTGTTTATTGCTTAGCACTGTTGTTTGTTTGATTATAATGCCAAGTAAATATATAATGATACTGTATAGTAGATTAGGGCTGGGCAAAGTTCAGTTAACAAATGGCAAAACTGATATTTTTTTTAACAATGATTAACCAAAATAGCCATTTTTAAGAGAAAAAATAAGGGTTGAAAAAAACAGCGACTTTTGTTCTTTTTTTTCTGCGCCAAATTGCATGAAACTTGCAGAAAAAATATAATTTGTTATGTATTTGGATGTTTTAAAACGCCATCTTCTGATTTTTCCTTCACTTATTTGTGGAACTATAAAATTTTATGCATTTTGATGGGTTTTGTAACATGTTTAGATGTTTGTCTTAATTTTGTCCTGCCATGCTACATAAAAAAGTTGTACATGGCTTATTTCTAATATATCTGCCGTTAACGCTCTTAATAAAGTTGTGATCGTTAAGAAACAGTAGCTTTAAAAAAGGGAAAAACCGTTAACAAAACGAAAATTCCGTATTAGCTAAAAGCGAACAGCTACCTGAAAAAAAAACAGTTTAAATATACTGTTAACGAAACGAAATATACTAGAAACATAATTTCAAGCGTGCCCAGCCCTACTATAAACATAATTTCAAGCGTGCCCTGCCCTACTATAAACATAATTTCAAGCGTGTCCAGCCCTACTATAAACATAATTTCAAGCGTGTCCATCCCTACTATAAACATAATATTAATTGAACCTCCATTGAGTTCAACTGTCTCTCACTTTTTGTTTTCAAATGTGATCCCCGTGTACTACTGAGATTTCAGTATTTTCAGGAGTAAAACTACAAACAAAACTTTTGAAAAGTTTTATTAATTTATAATTTTATAGTTATGCGTGCAATAACACCTTTTACAAGAAAATGAAACTATTTTTTGAATTTGAAATTATTTAATGAATACTTTTTAAAACGGTTGCCAACGTAATATCAAGTGACCCTTTATGCAAAGACGACAATGCCCAATTCACCGCGGCCTACCCTTAAAAGCTTGAGCCGATTAATAATAACTGGGATATCAATTTACATAGTTTTGAAAATGATTTTTTTTCTTTAGTAGTTTTTCTTCAAAAATGCCTTGGGCATTTGTACAGGGTGTCCCACGAAACATGACAGTTGGTGAATAGTTTTAAATGTCTTCTTCCATAATTTGTTAAGTTGTTTGATACAAAAGAGAATAATAAAAAATATAATATGACATTCATAGTAAAATTACTTTCTTTAAGTAATATATATTCTAGTAAAAGATTTGTTTAACGAAATATACTGCAAAAGTGATTTAATATCTAATACAGTATATGGAAGAAGACATTGAAAACCATTTACCAACTGCCATGTTTCGAGGGACACCCTGTACTATAGGAAAACATATAGGAGTTGTCAGAAATTAGCAATCGATAAATCAACAATTTTTTTCAACATCAGGATCAGATAAAGGTTTCAACATTTTACACTTTTAAACCCGATAAATCAATATTTTTTTTCCACAATATTAATCAGATAAATATTTTAACATTTAAGATATTTGAACTCTAAAAAGAATTGAGATTGCTGTAACCCTTTTAACATTAAAAAAGATATTTCGTTATATGTTCAACAAAGACGACTGAAACGTGTGGAGAAATTAAGAAGAGACGCCCCGCTATGTTCTTAACTTGCACCTGTTCAACGTACTTCCGGTTCCGGTAATACAGGCAGTACCATTGTCATCAATCAAAATAAAAGCATGAATATTATTCATAATATTCAGAGATGTTTTGTTTTGAATTTCTAAGCTGAAATCAAAGAAAGGTGCTGAAACTCATTTTCAACAGATTTCTTGTAAAATGGTTCTCCACAGCGATCCACACACAGCAATCAAATGTATGCAATAACTTATCAACAACTATACAACAACTATACAACAACTATACAACAACTATTCAACAACTATACAACAACTATACAACAACTATTCAACAGCTATTCAACAACTATACAACAACTATACAACAACTATTCAACAACTATTCAACAACTATACAACAACAATACAACAAATATACAACAACTATACAACAACTATTCAACAACTATTCAACAACTATACAACAACTATACAACAACTATACAACAACTATACAACAACTATTCAACAACTATTCAACAACTATATTCAACAACTATTCAACAACTATACAACAACTATTCAACAACTATACAACAACTATACAACAACTATTCAACAACTATTCAACAACTTTACAACAACTATACAACAACTATTCAACAACTATTCAACAACTATTCAACAACTATTCAACAACTATTCAACAACTATTCAACAACTATACAACAACCATACAACAACTATACAACAACTATTCAACAACTATACAACAACTATACAACAGCTATACAACAACTATACAACAACTATTCAACAACTATTCAACAACTATTCAACAACTATTCTACAACTATTCAACAACTATTCAACAACTATTCAACAACTATACAACAACTATACAACAACTATACAACAACTATTCAACAACTATACAACAACTATACAACAACTATACAACAACTAATCAACAACTATTCAACAACTATTCAACAACTATTGAACAACTATTTAACAACTATTCAACAACTATACAACAACTATACAACAACTATTCAACAACTATTCAACAACTATACAACAACTATACAACAACTATACAACAACTATGCAACAACTATACAACAACTATTCAACAACTATTCAACAACTATTCAACAACTATACAACAACTATACAACAACTATTCAACAACTATTCAACAACTATTCAACAACTATACAACAACTATTCAACAACTATTCAACAACTATTCAACGACCATTCAACAACTATTCAACAACTATTCAACAAATATTCAACAACTATTCGTTTAACTGTTTTTCAACACTTTGCTATATTTTTTTTAGTTCCGCTGATGTGCAGCAGTTCAACTCCCTGCGACAGTTCATCTCCCCCAACTGTTTTGACCATTTCAACACAATTTTATGCATTAAAATCTATGTAATGACACTAGCCGATGCTTGTTGATATATTTAGATAGAAAACACGTAACAAATAAGTTAGACGACATTTCAGATGATCAAAAACTCTTTTTGTGATTTTCCCTTTCAATAATACATTTTAGAACTTGTGTGCATTTATTTATGTAAACTAATGATTTCAAATGTTTTGACATGTTTTATGTCTAAAATTGTGTTGAATTATGGGGAGATAATCACAACATTGTAGGGCAGGGGCTGCCGGGGCACCTCTCTTATTAGATTTCTGTTCATAAAGTTCTAGGTTTAGGACTACGTAAACACTTTGGAGTTTGGAAAACCCAAAAAGAAAACTGTAGGGGGTCATTTAAATGTAAATTATTCTTTTGTTTCTTATACAATAATGGAGAGCTAAAGTTAACGGAGAGAATTACGAATATTCGAATATAGTTTTACGCCTAACGGAAGGATCGGAGGACAAAACGTTAGTTAGCCCCTTCTAAAATTCAAAACTATATACTAAAGTACATATTCGAGTCTTTGACGATACAAAGAGCTGGAAANAAGAGTATCTTTTGACCCCCCCTTTTCTAGAGGCTAACTTAAAAGTTTACTGTAGATTTTAAGTTTTAACCAACGCTGTAAGTAATTGAATATGATTCTTTCCTATCTTAAAAATTAAGTTTATCGTGATTTCAGCATTGAAACACATTATAGTTTTTATTAACATTACAGCAACACCAAACCGAAATTTTGTGACATTTTTCAGAAATTTTACAGAAACAAAATTGTTTACTACTTGGAATTCTTATTATCATGTTTAAAAAACAATGTTTACAAAAATCAGAAATGAATTCCTGAAATGTTTTGTAATGATAAAAAATGTATAAAAACACTAATACAAATGAAAATTTTAATTTGAAGCAGACATTCAATACGTGGGTATTTTTTAAACTGTGTTGCTTTCTTGAATTCAAATCAAATTACAGAATATAAAAATATTTAAAATTAACCGATTTAGATCAAAGAAAACACATCTTTTTAACATAACTTATTTTTAACATAGATGGCCCAATTTTTAATATGTTTGACCTCGCAAAATGTATTGATATCCGTTTTTGTAAAAAAAAAAATGCATTTCAAATTATGCCTTAAAATTCGAAGAAGAATACTAAAATGATTTTTAAAAATTTCACGAAATTGCACACCCTTAAATGAAGTGTTATGATGTAAAAGTTTTTTTTCTAAAATGAGATTCCTGACCTTCTTTACTTGCTATCCTTTTATATGTCTATATTTAGCTTGCCTGAGATGCCTGAGTGAAAAATTTGAACGTACAGTTCTAAGGTGGCAATATTTTTACATATTTTAAGAATAAGTAAACCCCTCCTCACTCACAAGTTTCGCTCGGTGCACCCCCCTCTTATCCCAGGTCAACCCCCCTTTTCAAATAGCTGGATCCGCCCCTGTAAAGCAACTATAGACTGAAGGCTTGCAATTAGTAATAGATACATAAAGATGGAGTACTAATCCAATGATAACTATAATAATATTATAATTATATTCTATGATTTAGCCGTTTAATGTGTTTACTGGTTGAATCTACTATTTTAAATCTAAATTGGGCTTTTAAGATTTAAGAATATAGCAAAAGTAAAGAAGATTAAAAAAGTTGTTACATGTTGTGCGTAAGCTCTAAATGACATGTATATGCAATACATGCACAATTGTTAGCCAAAAAAATTTGTATGCAAAAAATAAATAATTTTAATTTTTCAATAACGATTCTGAGAAAATTTGCAACGAGTGCATTCTTTAACTTCTTCCGTTTTGTTACATCAAACCTACAATTCCGCATAATTTTTAACGTGCCCTACCTCCCCCCCCCCCCTCCCACATTTGACAGATTCCACATAAATTCTGGGAAAAATCACTTTCTGCATGACATTGGACGGCTGGACAAACAACAGGGATTCCGATTTTCTCATTTTTTTAAACAGGAAACAGAGTTTCCGATTTTTTCTGCATATTATAGAAACAAGAAACAGGGTTTCCGCTATTTCATTCTTGTAAAAAAACAGGAAACAGGAGTTTAAATATAGTTTTTATTTTTTTTACGTTTGAAAAACAGGAAATTTATCTCTTCTTAGCAGTAGATCTTCTTACAAAATGAGAAGACCATATGAAAGATTTCAATTATGAAGTGGATTAATTTTGTTCATTGTGTTTTATCCAAAGAGAATAGAATATATATTAGAGAGGAATTTAGAGAATCTCTCGGTATGAATTTTTCAGTCCCTTTCAGCCAAAAAGGGTTTTCAAAGTGTACAAATCATGTAAATGTTCACAAATTATATATTGCAGTAGAGTACATTATTATAGTATGTTCCCTAGACTATCCAATTCAATTTCAAATTTTTTAAAGTGTTAAATAAACTTTATAATGAATTAGGTGAATAAAAAACATCATTTGATTTATAGTTATAACGGAAAATCATCATTTGTAAAGTGAAAGGCATTGAGTCTATATGAAATGATCATTAGTCAATTATGCAACCTGCCTATTTCATAATTTGGTTTTCTTTTAATATTAATTTTAGATTTTCTATAAAATGATATTCCAGGGCCCAAAAGGTTATATAGCATAAGTATGTGAAGTACACCTGCAGTATGGAAACAGTACAACAAAATGGCCGTTTTACACTTTTTTGTAGTAAATTCCCCTCTAATAGTTATTCTGTTCTCTTTGGTTTTATCAAACGGATGATTTAGCCCCCCCCCCTGAACACCCTTGTCCCTCCCCTACAATTAGCAGAAGAGATATATACCTAATTGCAGGGGTTGGGTGACAATACCGTGGAGAATCTTTTTAAATCATTTGCAACACTAGAATGCAATCGTTAAAGGGACTGTAAGCGTAATTTCAGGTGACTTTCCTTGCAAAGATGGCAACGCCCATTTAACAACGGTATTCTTAAAACATTTATCTGATGAAAAATGTTGTCACTTTTCTGGGATTAAAACTGTTAATTTCTGATAATTCCTGTAAGTTTTTCCTCCAAACCATGTAGAAATGTTCAAGTTACTTTTGCAGAGACAAATTTAACCTTGATCAGACAATGCTTTTAAATATCCTGTTGTAAATCGGTCACTGCCATATCTTTGCATGTAGGCTCAATTGATACTACGCTGACAGTTCCTTTAAATGGATTGTTTACCTTTATGAATCATATTTGCAACACTAAGAGTACAAGTATTAAACAGGTTGCTCGCTTTTTTAAATCTTCTATAACACTACAATACAGGCATTAAAGGGATTGTTCAGTGTTCATTCTTTGGAAAGTACATAAAAGTATTCTGTTCTATTGTTCTGTTGTAAATTAGACAATGCCATCTTTGCATGGAGGATCACTTCATAATACATTTACAATCCCTTTAAAAAGCCATTTAATTTTATTGGACAAAATCTGTTACTAAGACAGGAAAGCATATCCAATTTGTTTATCGGCAGAACATTTTATGAGTATGCCGCGCTGGAAAGAAGACGACATTTAAACATCGTTTCTTACCATCTAGCTTTATCGTTTCTCCCTGTACAGTTTAACATAATTTATGCTCTGAATTGAAACAACAATACTAATGGATAAACGTTGAATAAAAAGTGTGATTAGTCGGGAAATTATACAAGGCCAATATTAACAAACAATGAAATAAACAAATAATTAATGGTTTACAGTTGTACTTGTCACAAATCTAGGTTTGGCTTTTAACAAATGTGCAATAACGATTGAAAATTTATAGTTAATTGCCAAAAATATAGGTTCTAAAGTTGTGACTAAATGGGCTTTTTTTATCAGGAGTCAGGACCTCTTATTTACCGTGAAAGACGGCTTTGTGACAAATCTAGGTTTGGCTTTTAACAAATGTGCAATACCGATTGAAAATCAATAGTTAATTGCCAAAAATATAGGTTCTTAAGTTGTAACTAACTGGGCTTTTTTTAATCAGGAGTCAGGACCTCTTATTTACCGTGAAAGACGGCTTTATTTTTCATATTGCTACTCCGTGCTCAGATAACGTATCATACATGTCATTCTTTTTAAGTCCGGGGTTACTTAAAAGTTCGTTGACGGTCCCTTTGATAATATTTGTATGAAAAGGAAGAAAAAAAAGAATGAATGCATTGAAAATCTATAATTAAAGTAAATACACACTCTATAGGACCTTAGCTTTGTATTGAATACTACAGAAAAAAAATCTTTCTCGAATTTCAGATGACAAGTTTTTTTTGTTTTTAAAGATTAATTTAGAAACTTTAAAGGTTTCATGTTTAACTACACAAAAGTACAACAAATTATATTCGAACTGCTTGGTTTTGTTTGCAACATGTTAAGTTTAAATAAATTAAAATGTAATAACATTTGCCAGTAATTTTAGATAGTTAATGTTTTGATTTGTTTTTATCATTTTGGAAATTTTTAATCCAATTCAAGTCTCTACACGTCTGCATTTATTTCAGGCAGTTCATTTTTGTTTTCCTCACAAATTTTAATTTTCTAATCCACAAATATTTGCAACCTAATGGCATAACCCTTTGATATTTCAAACTTAGACTTTTTGTTCTAACAAAATTCAAAGTTTGAAATATCAAAGGTCTACAATCTCGGGTTGCTAAGATACAGGGATAACAAAATTTGAGTTTGCGGCAAAAACTCATTTCCTTTAGGCCTTTATGATGAGACACCAAAATTTAAACCAATCGTTTTTCCTAAATTTTTTTTTTTCAAATTCCATACTGGAATTAAGCAAATTTCAAAATAATTAGTTAAACAAGTTTTTGTCATGCATAGTACAAATAATATTGTTCACCCTTTTAGTTCATTGTTGGTTTGATTTTTGTTCTTAGGATCTAAATTTGGCATAGTATAAGAAAATATATGATTTTAAACTTTATTCTAATCATATGATTCTCATGAACTATGCAAAATTCGACTCAGACAGAAAGTATATATTTTTTAAAAAGTAATCAAAACTAACTTAAAAAACGAATAAAACCGAACAATTGTTTTTGGTTCTTTTTTAACTTTTTTTAAGGATACAAATATTGCAAAGTTTAAGAAAAGAAAACAGTTACAAATGAAAAAGAAAATGAATTCGCTTAATCCTACCTGAACGAAGTGCATGAGTTGATTCTGTATTGATTTCACCTAATCACAGTTTAAAGATAAAACAGGTTAAATATCTGCAAATAATATTGATAATAATACAATGCACGCTGATGTGACCCCTCTGATCTGATTTTGATTAAATGTTTATATCCACGGTCGCCCTGTGGTGTTCCAGACTGGTGATTCCAAAAACCGGAGCTCTGGACACTCTGCTCTCAGAGACTTTAACGCGGCAACTAGCAGCATTTAGGTCTCCGCTATACACTTATACACTCACACGCCGCCATTTTTCTAATTTAATCCTGAAGTTTATATTCCAGCAATATGCTCTTCATTAATTAACAGGGGAATAGATGTTGTAGAAAAATTAATGCCCTTACCCTTCCCTCTTTAAAAATAAACAATTTGCGTGGTTTCCGCACTAAACTGTGAATTGCAAAATTAATTTTCGGGAAAAATTTGTCAACAACTGTCTCCCCTCATCCCCTAAATATTAAAATCTCTTAAAAAAATTACACCTGACATCCTATTACGTTCCATTTAATTTTGATATATTAATAACATGAAAGCAGTTCACTGCACTCTAACAGTCTCTGAATGAACAAGCAAAGACATATTTAACTAAAGTTGTCAGCATAAAAATAGATAAAATATATTTAATTATATATCTTTAGTTACAGAAATGTAAATTGTAAATAAATAATATTCAGTAAACTTGAAAATTATCTTTCTAATTTTACACAAATAGCTTTAAATATGTTCTAATAAGGCACAGTAAAATACTTGCAAACTCTGTTTAGGTATACCAAGTACCCATAAAACTGTGGAATAAGAATACACCGATAGACTCTTATCATAATTTAATTGTGATTCGAAGGTTGGAAGCTATCGCGAAAAAAATCCATAAATATGTTGCCAATTACATCCTAAACATAAGCTAAATACATGTACTTTAAAGTTTATCCTTGGTACACCCTAGAGCAGTCATCAAGGTCGACTTCTCCAACAAGACGTTTGTCTTCTAAATATTTATTGTTTTTAAACTTCACCCATATATTTTTATATTAGAGGGACCGTTGAGTGTTGACGTCATTTCAAGGAATTCCAAATTTATTGAGTGACATGTTCCATTCACAACGGTACCCTTAAAAGCTTTCCATGTGATCAAGAATAAATGTGATATCTACATAAAAGGTTTTTCTTTTTGCGGTTTTATGGGTCTTGCACTGTGGGTACGCAAAAAACTGCCCAGTTTTGAAAATCAGTCAATAATTATGAACAACTCTAGGGCCTTATTATGAAGTTAAAAAGTAGTATTTTTAAGATATTTGTGTGTGCATTCCAATTAAAAAAATTAGTATTTTTTTGTTGAATAATACAGTTTTATACAACTTTGTGCTTTGTCTCCAAAAAATAGAAAATAATTAACTTTTGTAGTACCCCCCCCCCCCCCCCGCCTAACCCCATGTTTCGAACTTATGTAACTTGATTTGGGATCGAACTTACAAAATAATTTCTTAACTATGAAAGATAAACAGACTGTTAAAAAGAAAAATACAAAATCATGAATTACATGCCGGAGTTCATTAAAATGCTTCATCAATCATTAGAATCATTATTTTTTATATATAGATAGATTTTCTTTTTGAAACTAAATATTTCACAACATTTTAGTATGTAACGGTAAATTTAATGTTTGAGGGAGGGGGAGTTTTACCCTCCCCCCCTTGAAAATAAAGATCCTTGGGGGAATTACTGATGTTGCGATGCTCGGCCCACTTTTATCAAGATAATTTCCTATTCTACATTTTGCTTGTCTGTTTGTTTGTATCCAATAAACTTTAAAACAATATAAATACATTGGGCCCAATTTTGTTGAGGCAAATAACATTAGCTCAGAGAAAGTTTATGGCTGGTTCAAATGGAAATATTTAGCCAGGAAAAAAATGTCGACATTTGGCATTTTTAAAATCAAAAGAAACTGAGTTTTTGCCACAAACTCAAATTTTTTTATTACTATATCATTTCAACCTGATGGTGTAAACCATTGACATTTCAAACTTAGATTATTTGATCTAACAGTTTATAGTTTGAAATATCTAAGGTCTTCAACATTGAAATGCAAAGATATAGGAATTCGGAAATCAGAATTTGTGACAAAAGCTCAGTTCCTTTAAATATAACAAAATAAGTAAAATTAGAAAATGTCGGCTTGAAAATCGACGGTAATAAAAAAAATTTCACTAGAAAAGAGCCACGAAGATTTTTAAGCAATTGCAGCAAAAAGAAGCTGTAGGTATCCTTAAAATTCAATTCAATTTGGTTCGTAATACACGGGCAGCCGTAGTACATTTGAATTTCCGAGCAGGGTCAATCTTTCCCGGCCCCAGTTTGTACTGTATCGCAGACACTCAATAGGATTAGCCGGTGGAACAAGGTTGACGCGGTCAGACTTTAGGTTAAATTTACTTTACTAAAGGTTCAGAGGTGTGTGAATATTTAATATTCTTGGTCAATGAATATTTGATTTGCACAACAGAGAAATGGAACTCTAAAAAAACATTTTTTACGAAAAAGATAAAGAGCAGTTTCTGGTTGGAATTTAAAAAAATTGAGTCTAATTTTTTTTTCCCTTTTTTATACTTTTACCGGAGTGTTTCAAGGAATAACCTTAATGGGGGGGGGAGATTCGAAAGAGTGGGAAGAGGTGTTGGGGGTAAAGAGGTGTAAAGAGTATATTAGTATACACCTTGTTGGTAGAAATATTAATGACCATAGTTCCACACTCCACTGATCATCATATCATTCTAATAATTATTTTATTATTATATCTAATATATCTTATAACAGCTTGAACCCCTGGAAATGATAAATGCGATGAACATTTCATTCAATTAAATCTTAAGATGTAACAAGTGTTGACAATGTACACTAATATTTATTATTTATAAGATTATAAATTCGCACATTTCCGGGTTTGTCTTATCCGCCTGTTTGTACTTTGTTGGCAATAATTTATGATTTTATTTTAGTGAAGATACATGATATCTATCAAGATAAATTTCTGTAAATCAAAACTGCGTGAGAAATTTAACTTCCATGGTTCACTAATAAACTAATATTTATTTTCTTGTAGTCTGCATTTATTCACCACATTTATATTCTCATTGGTCAAACATATAATTTATGCATGCAAACTATGCAAAATATGCAAAATAAAACACATGCGCGCTAAATGTATTTGCGTACAAAGTGTTCATATGTACTGTGAGTACTTTCTTCTACGGATATTTTCTTCCATGAAAAATTGAATGAATTTTAGAAACTGGGTCAACTTTTAAAGGGGTCGCAGTACCTTGGCCTTTTATTTTACCTTAAGTACATTTTAGAACTTTAAAACACTTGTTTTTAGCTGTAGTTTTAAGAAGTAATTGGAAAAATTTAATTCTAGCTGCTCTACATTTTTTCAAATTGCCACGATTTGTTTATAATAATTTATTGATACAGAACTTTTCGTGAGAGAAAAAAGTACATTGTATACAAAGTGTACCATACGTGCTAAATATTCAAAGTAATCTAAAACATAAAGTATGCTAAATAAGTTTAATAATAAGAAATATGTAAACATTTACTCTACTACGTATTAAAAAAATATGAAAAAGTACAAAACTGCCAACTCTTATTAACAAAATACAAATATGTACATTGCAGAAATGTTAGATATATATTTAAAATTAGCTGAATTGCCCAGTGGTCCCCGGGGAATTTTGAAGAAAAAAAATGAATTTTTAAGAACATTTAAAAAATTTAGATTTTTAAGAAAAAAAATTGATGTTTTAGCCCTATTCCCAGGATACTCATGAGTTTCCTTAAAAAGATTCAGGATTCGGTCCCGCCGTTTGGCCAGCATATAGCTAACATATATACACATATACATACAAATATAATATCAGCGAAGAGCTTTTTGTATATAGATAATAAATTGAAGAATCAGATCGAATGAACTTATAATACAAATATACATAAACTAGCATGAAAATCCAGCCTTGTGTCTGCAGGCAACATAACCTCGCTCAACTGAGAATTTTTAAGCCAAGCTGCGAAATTCCTGTGGTTCTACCGGCCAGGTTCCTCAATCGAAATTTGAGGCAAATCGGTCAAGGGTTCATTAATTATAATCGGACATCCAAACAAACAGATTAGAGGTTACTACTTTATAATTATTTCATTTGAAGATATATGAAGATGTAATCTGATGAAGATAATGTAAAGATATAATATATCTTATGAACACAAAGTTAAGATGTTATATCTGATGAACATAATATTAAGATGTATATCTTATGAACACAATATGAAGATGTTATATCTTATGAACATAATATGAAAATGGTATATCTTATGAACACAATATGAGGATGTTATATCTTATGAACATAATATGAGGATGTTATATCTTATGAAACATAATATTAAGATGTATATCTTATGAACACAATATGAGGATGTTATATCTTATGCACATAATATGAAGATGTTATATCTTATGAACATAATATGAAGATGTTATATCTTATGAACATAATATGAAGATGTATATCTTAGGAACATAATATGAATGTATATATCTTATGAACACAATATAAAGATGTATATCTTAGGAACATAATATGAATGTATATATCTTATGACACAATATGAAGATGTTATATCTTATGAGCATAATATGAAGATATATATCTTATGAACACAATATAAAGATGTATATCTTAGGAACATAATATAAATATATATATCTTATGAACACAATATGAAGATGTTATATCTTATGAACATAATATGAAGATGTTATATCTGATGAACATAATATCAAGATGTTATATCTTATGAACTTGATATTAAGATGTTATATCTTATGAACACAATATGAAGATGTTATATCTTATGAAAATAATATGAAGATGTTATATCTTATGAACATAATATGAAGATGTTATATTTTATGAACATAATATGAAGATGTTATATTTTATGAACAAAATATGAAGATGTTATATCTTATGAAAATAATATGAAGATGTTATATTTTATGAACACAATATGAAGATGTTATATTTTATGAACAAAATATGAAGATGTTATATCTTATGAAAATAATATGGAGATATATATCTTTTGAACATAATGTTAAGATATATATCTTATGAACACAATATAAAGATGTATATCTTAGGAACATAATATAAATATATATATCTTATGAACACAATATGAAGATGTTATATCTTATGAGCATAATATGAAGATATATATCGTATCAACACAATATAAAGATGTATATCTTAGGAACATAATATAAATATATATATCTTATGAACACAATATGAAGATGTTATATTTCATGAACATAATATGAAGATGTTATATCTTATGAACACAATATGAAGATGTTATATCTTATGAACATAATATGAAGATGTTATATCTTATGAACATAATATGAAAATGTATATCTTATGAACATAATATAAAGAGATATATCTTTTAAACATAATATACAGAGGTATACATGAACCTAATATGTATGTTTTTATATTTTATAAAATGAAGAGTTATATGTTATTAACATAATATGATTCACTAAAATATTGTATGAACCTAATATGTAAAGATGAATGCTAATTGAACAAGATATGAATAAACATATATTTATATATAAAAGTCATGCCTTATGAACAATAATATTAAGACGAACAAATAACATTTACGAAATGTCTCAAACTATTTACGCTTGAAATGTTTCCAATTAGATCAACTAATTATTTAATAACTTTAATAACCCCCTGCACACGGCTCGGATGTATGACTACAATTTGTCTTAAAATTAATATTTAAGAATTAAGTAAAAAATGTCAAAAAATTATCATTATTAAAACGTTACTCCCTTCAAACAAAAAAACCTATATTGATTAAATTAAAAAGAGTTTGCCAAAAAATAATTGTCAGCTGTCAGTTAAGCTAAATAAACGAAATAAAATAAATATTGTTATTCATTTTTTATAACAAACATATTTTTATCCCCTTTCTAGATTGTGTAGAGCATATATTAAACAAAGAGGTGGGGGGGGGNGAGACCTCATAATTTTCATATTTTTGCTTAATATAACCATGCAAACTTATCTGAATTTCATGTTTGATTGGAATCCAAAATGTTTTTAATCAAAACCATCTTTTTTCAACAGATCTTGCATATTTGAATTTCCTTGTCTTATACTTGGTCAATGGTCATAAAGTCCAAACTAGAGGGGCGACGAGGTTACAAAGTTATAACACAGTTAGAATTTAATAGCTTGTACTATGACTATATAAAGTTATAAATTAAATTAATTCATTTCTTATATAAAATCCCCTTCAGAATAATTTTTTGTAATTCTAACTTCTGACAATTTATAAACATATAAAATTGGTAGGAATATAATGAAAAGAAATAAAAAATATTGCCAGGTTGTAAGAGAAAATGTATTTTCTTACTCCGTGTGTGTTAATATTGTTATGTACAAACAACAGAAACACATAATAAAAAAGTATTACACAAATAAACATTAACATATCGGCTATATACACACAGATCTTCAAATAAAAAAAAATAAAAAAAATCAACTAAATTGTGCTTCTGACGTAAAAGTTCAGATAGTTTTTCACAGTAAAGGAAAAACGTTTTTTTAGAGCCTTCTTGTGAAAAAGTGAGTCAAATATTTTAAGTACGCAGCAGTTTTAGAGGTAAATTAAATTCAGATACCATTTTCTATAAGGTCATTTTTATAAAAAAAGATAACATTAAAATTTTGATTTGCATTTTGGGACTCGCGCAGTGCATGGTTATTTTACGTCCCTTAAAGTCTGATTTGAGTTGATATTTAAATGATAAAAAATGGTGTCTATGAAATGTCTTATCTATGAAATACCCTATTTATGGAATGTCATTTCTATAAAATGTCACATATATATGAAACGTCCTGTCTATGAAATAGCCCTATCCATGAAAAACCATTTCTGTAAAATGTGACATGAAACGTCTAAGAAATTTCCCTATCCATGAAATGTCCTATCTATAAATTGTCATATCTATGAAACACCCTATCTAAGAAATTTCCCTATCCATGAAATGTCCTATCTATAAATTGTCATATCTATGAAACATCCTATCTAAGAAATTTCCCTATCCATGAAATGTCCTATATATAAAATGTGATATCTATGAAACGTCTTGTCTATGAAATATCTTTCTATAAAGTGTTCCAACACCACAAATGGTTTAAGTATATATTTAATACAAATATCATGTTTTTTTCTGCTAAAAGATAAACATTTAAGATGAAAGATAAATAAAAAAGTGAAGGATGTGACATCCAACCTCACAGTTATCCACCTCAGTTTAAAGAGACTGTAGTCGTAATTTAAGTGACCCTCCATTTCTAGAGTGGCATTCCCGATTCACAATGACCCTTTAAAAAATGATCCTTACATCATCCACAGAAATACTTTTAATTATTGTTAACTTAATTCAAAAACTGTTTTGTATTTTGAAAATTTTAATATTTAATTTCCAGAAGTCAAATAATAAGTTTAGAGAAAAGGGTTATTACGAGCTGGTTAGTCAAGTGTAAAGACAGTTCTGAGCTGAAGAAAGTCTTCAAGTTCAAAAATTCTTTTGTTTTCAAAAATTGGCGGAAGGGTGAGTCAACAAAAGAAGAAAAGAAAACACGGAGAGGAAAATAAGATGATCTGTAGATACCCAATATTTTTTAAATTCATAATTATTGTTATTTCAATTCAAAAAATAAATACATAAAAAAGTATTTTCCTTAATATTTAAAAAAATAAAAATAAAATTTTTTTTAACAAAACTACAGAAATATGAAATATTTTGGATTTTTGAGAAAATTTGTGAAGCCGCTCCTGTTGCACATAAACATAGTTGAACTTCAGTTTCTCAGTATCATGTGCTCACCATGTTTTAGCATGAAACACACCGTGTTCTTCGGCGTCGATGATCAGACAAAGGTTTAAGGGTACCATTGTGCATCAGACATCAACTCTATAAATTTAACAATTTGAAAATCGTTTTTAGTTATTTCAACATCCTAAATCTTGTAAATAAAATAGTTCTTATGACATTTGGAGCTTGTAAGTCTCTGTAATGAATATGTGAAGTTTGCGACTTTCAAGTAGGGTTTCCAATCGGAATTCCGTTGCGCGAAATTGCGCGAAATTGTGCACAATTGCGTGTAAGTAAAATCAACTTGCGTTGGAAACCCTACTTTCAAGGCGACTTCATCTAAATTTTAATATAATGTACTTTTCGTGGGAACGTTTTGGCAAAAACTTGCAAATTAAAACCACACAGGAAAAGCACTAAACAAACAATATGTGGGTAAAATGATTTTTTATTTCTAATGATCATGCCATTGTTTTAATTGCTGCATCAGTAGGAAGTAATTTAAACTAATTGGTGAAAAAGATAGAAATATTAAAAGCTTGCAATTCAGATCTTCAAGCAATGGTAAACCTTGATTTTAAATTCTGAAAGGGTCTATCAACATCTATCTATAACAGAGTTACTATTACATCTCGATAAATAGATTTAGCGTTCTTCTCAACACGTGATTAATTCTCTCCAATTTTCTTTCTTGTTACAACAGTTGTTTCAAGGGCTAAGGCCAAATCCCTTGCATAATTTGAAGGAGAGGATACATTGGAGATTTGGTAGAATGGGTTTACTTACACCCTTTGCTAATAGCAGATGAAAAGGTCTACTACAGTTAATTCGAGAATGTGTTTACACCCATTGCTAATATCAAAGTCTAAACTAATTAACGAGTAGGGTTTTACACTCTTTGCCTATGGTGGATGTCAAGTCTCCTAGGTTTACACTTTTTGCTTATGGTTTATGTCAAGTCTACTAGGTTTACACCTTTGCTTATGGTGGATGTCAAGTCTACTAGGTTTACACCTTTGCTTATGGTGGATGTCAAGTCTGCTATGGTTTACACTCTTTGCTTATGGTGGATGTCAAATCTACTAGGTTAATACCTTTGCTTATAGTGGATGTCAAGTCTGCTAGGTTTACTCCTTTGATAATAATAATTTTTTAAGAGAAATCACAAATGAAAATTATCAATTTTCAGATGGAAAAACATTGGTTGGAAGATCTTTTTAAGCCTTGTCAGAAGTCCGACTAAATTTTTAAGATTAATGAAGTTTTTCCTCAAACGAAAAATTTAAAAATCACCATGTTTATGTGTTTTTGAATTCACAAATGGTGAATATGTCTTTGAAGTTTTTTTTAATTAAATGGACTGTCAGCGCCAGTTTAAGTACCCTTTAATGAAAAGAGATTCCATTGCCCGATTCAGATCATACGCAAGTCACTTTTGTAGAGAAACCACAATTTAAAGTCATAAAAATCAATATCTAATTCATACTTGATCAGACTAAGTTTTTAGGAACACTATTGTGAATCGAGCATTGTCATCTTTTCATGGAGGGGCACTTGAAATTAGGCTTACAGTCCTTTTCACTCTAAATTAAAAGAACATGCATAAATACTAAAAGGGAAGCATTGACGTCATAAAATTCTTTAAATCATATTTTTTCCTTTTCCTCCATATATTAGCAGGCTTTTGTACAGAGAGAACGAAAGTTTAAAACATGTCTAGGTTTTTTACCACAAAAATGTTTATTGTATTTAAAAAACGTGTTCCCATAAGTTCATCATTTTACTTAATTACAGGCGCGGATACAGGATACCCCCCCACCCCTTTGGAGTGAAGGTGGGGGGGGGGNCATTTTACTTAATTACAGGCGCGGATACAGGATACCCCCCCACAACCAGGCGCGGATGGGGGGGGGGGGGTCAAGAGTATCTTTTGACCCCTCTTTTTTAGAGACCAGCTTAAAAGTTTACTGTAGATTTTAACACTGAAAGTAATTGAATATGATTTTTTCATACCTTAAATATTAAGTTCATCATGCATTCAGCATTGAAACATATCATAGTTTTTGTAACATTACAGCGACATCTAAACGATAGAAGGGGTGTTAAATTTGTGACATTTTTCAGAAAATTTACTAAATCAAAATTGTATTTTACTTGGAATTCTTATTGGCATGTTAAAAAAGCAATGTTTACAAAAATCAGAAATGAATCCCTGAAATGTTTTGTAATGATAAAAAAAGTAAAAAGCAAAAAAGCACTTATACAACTGAAAATTTTAATTTAAACAGATAGCCAATTATACATAGGTATTTTTGAAACTAGATTTTCCCGAATTTAAATCAAATTACAGAACATAAAATATTGAAAAATTGTCTGATTTAAAGAGTGTGTTCACGAAAAAAGAAAGGGGTATAGGTTTACGGCGAAAAATAAAGCGCTTTTGATCGCTACTATAATCTATAAGGAGAAAATTGTTAAAAACGACTCACACCGAAGAACGCAGCATCTATACAAATTCGGAAAGATGCAACATTCAACTCGGATCGTAAACAAATCAATTCAATTCCAAACAAATAATTCAAATATTACAAACAATAGTCATCGACTATTTTTCGACGCATTCGTATATAGTTAATATTTCATAATATTTTTGATTTTGTTTTTATAAAATAATTTTCGCTGGCGCTGGATTTTCGAACATTCCTGGAAAATATGAAAATTTCGTCTTCATTATCAAAAATCCTCAAAACAGGAATAAATGAATTCAAAAGTAACTCTCAGAGTCAGATCATGAAAAATACAAAATGAAGTTCTGGTGAAGTATGAAGTTCTGCTGACATAATAAGGACTATGCGGACTATATATAATAATATTATTAATTATATCTATTAAAATGCAAAATAAAAATATAAAAACTCAGGCTCCTGTGGGATATCGTCGTTTTCAGATTGGTTGCGTATTTGTTGAATATGATCTGTTTAATACTACAACTTTTATACAACTTTTGTATGTTCTGTTCTGTTCTGTTCTGATCTATGATTTAACGATGAACCCTTGAGTTTAAGCTGCCCCTGAAATGTCTGAGATACATGATTACCCATGATGAGACTTCAGAGACGACTGTACGGAATTTTTTCTGAATTTTTTAAATCATGATTCGCTAAAACTGTAAACTTGTTTTTTTTCTTTCACAAATATTTAGTTAAATTAATTTAGGTCGTCCTTACAGTTGTGGGTAACCGTGTATACAAGACTAGTTCAGACATGCGTAATACGATTTAATCGTGTATTACAAGAATTATAAATAATGCGCCAATTAGAAGAAATACACCGGAAGTTAGTGTATGAATTCAAGTTCTTTTCCCGCGTTTCCTGGTTTCCACGTGGTCTCGGATTATATGATTTATTGATTAAACTTTAAATGGATACTATTAAAGAACAGAAACAGACAGGATTCACCAGGGTTTATGATTTAAAGTTTTCAAGATTCAAGGATAAAAAATTAACTTGTTAGTTATGATTAGGTAAGTTATGCAGCTATTTTAAAGCAATTATATCTATAATATTGGACATTGACAATTAAAATTTCTCTTAAGGAATCTTTTTAAAAAGTAAAAAAATGATTAAATTTAAAACCCATGGCCGGAGATTAGAAAAAATTCGGCCTCCCCCTGAAAATTGAACGAAAGAAGTAAATTCCTCTTTCTTATTTGTTCCAAAAATATAAGTTTACAAACTCCAGTTCTCCCACTTTCTATCTGTAAAATCTAGTTCTCCAACTTTCTATCTGTAAAATCTAGTTCTCCAACTTTCTATCTGTAAACTCTAATTCTCCTACTTCCTATCTGTAAACTCTAGTTCTCCTACTTTCTATTTGTAAACTCTAGTTTTCTTACTTTCTATCTGCAAACTCTAGTTCTCCTACTTTCTATTTGTAAACTCTAGTTCTCCTACTTCCTATCTGTAAACTCTAGTTCTCCTACTTTTTTCTATCTGTTAACTCCAGTGCTCCTACTTTCTATCTGTTAATTCTAGTTCTCCTACTTTCTATTTGTTAACTCTATGTTCTCCCACTTCCTATCTGTAAACTCCAGTTCTCAGCTTTTTATCTGTAAACTTCATTTCTCTTACTTTCTACAACTGGAGTTTACAGATAGAAAGTGTGAAAACTAACATCTAATGATTTTTTATTCAGTACATTTGGAAAATGTATTTTCTCACTAAAATTGGAAAAACAACTTTAAAAATGTCAATTTAAAAATCAAAGCAAATTTTAGAAAGCTGAAAAGGCGATCTTTGTTTTTTTTAAATCTTGTAATACACACTTTTGAAATTTAGGATTTTTCGTTTTATTTTTTCATATTTAATTTCAATTCGCAGAAGAATAACTGGTGCAAAAAAATTGATACAGTTGTTTGGAATTTGATACACTTTATCTATAGGGTACAGTAAAATATTTAGAATTTTGTTAAGGTTTGATAGATATTTATAATCATATTTCTTCTTTAAAAACAAATTCTATTTTTTTTTTTAAATTATTTTAAAATATAAAAAATATTTTTTACAATTGTGTCGAGGATTAAAAGGTTATAAATTTAGCCCTGGTACATATAAAATTAAAATGGATAAATAGAAAAAGATTAAATGAAACGTAAAAGATAGAGTGAAAGGAGAACATGATAAAATGAACTTCATTGACAATTATGATTTATATTTGTCGACTTACACAAAGTTTCAATTTAATTGATTCTTTGAATTCAACCAACTCAAACCCCCGACCATTCTGAAAAACTTTTAATTTTTTTTTTCATAATTGCATTCCCTAGTCCATAAAAATTGTCTTAATTTTCAAATCTACATTCAGCATTACTTTTAGGCCTTATCAGTAAAATTTTCCAATATCATAAAACTCGATTTTTACTGTTCCCCTAACTCCCCTAACAACATGACGTAACAAGTTTGAAACCGAAGACCGCAAAATGCATGTGCCAAAAAATCAAACAGAGTTTTGCACAATAAACCGAATACACAATTATCATTATTTTAACCAAACCGTAATGACCACTCATATAAATCTAGATCAATTGAAATCACAAAGGTTAAAACTATTCAATTATTTGCATGCATTTTCATTGCTTTTAATTTTTCAACAGCTATGCGTACATAGGATTTTAGACAAGGGGTGGGGGTGGTGGGGGCAAGGGCGTATACAGGGGGGGCATGGGGGGCAGTGCCCCCCCCTAGACTTGTAAAGGGGGGGGGGCCTAGAATTCTGCAATAATAAAATAAAATGTCGATTTTTTAGAAACAATGTTTTTTTCTGCTAGTTTTGTTTGAAGGAGAGATAAAGTAGTGCTTAGAAGGTAATTATTTGGACTGTATGTGTGCCTTTTAAGTATCTTATACTTATGCCTGATATCCAAGAAGCCAAGTGTTATGAATTTACAGTTCGAATTTTGCCCCCCCCCTAGGAGCTCCTAGGGGGGGGCAAAAAATTTTTTTGCGCTTCGCGAAAATCTTGCCCCCCTAGATTTATTTCTGTATACGCCCTTGGGTGGGGGCAAGATTTCCAACAAATTCTTTTGGGATGCAGGGCAGTAAAAAAATGTAAGTCGGTTTTAAAAATTGAATATAGTCTAAAGCTTTTGTTATTCATGCTGCAGATCTTTTACAGATTAACCCTTTTTATCCTGGGGTGAGGGGGGTCAATTTAACCTTATCTTTTTTTTGCGATAACTCAAAAAGTATTTAAGCTAGGAAGCTCAAATTTTCTGACTTTCTAACTAACACATCACTACATACTGCCTGAGTCCTTAGAACTACTGCCTAAATGCCTTATTTTACCCATACCAGACTAAATCTATATTTAGACCTATTTCTAGTCATCAGTTTTCAACATTTTATATTTCTTTGAAAAGCATATAACAAAATTTTGAACAGGTTTTTGCACAGGCGCCTTTAAAGGAAATTTGTACATTTTCAGTTTTTTTAATACACATTAGGTTTCAAAAATTTTGCAAATGTTTTTCCACATATGAATTCGCTTAATCAAGGGCTTTTCAAAAATATATGATTTGTTGCAATTTGCGAGAACAATTTTTTTTGCTGAATAAATAGATTTCACAATAAATATTTTGATTTTTACATATTTGCTTTTCTTTTGAAGTAGATTATTGAAGTAGAGCCCAAGGGCTTTCCAAAAATATATCAAATGTTATAGATTTGCATCACAATAAGAAAATAGAGGGGGGGGGTCAATTTGATTCCCCCCTCCCGGGAACAAGTCATGAAACCAGACGTCAGGAAAAATAGGGTTAAACGCCCTTGAAAAATGGAGATAAGAATATGTGCCAACTTATAGGATGCATATTCAGTTTAAAACTTTTTTTCCCGGTTTCAAGGGGGGAGAACTGCTAGAGGGGTGAACCGAAAAAAAAATTTCGCCTAAAGTTTCCCGTCCCCCACCCCCTCCAGGAAAAACCCTCAGTACACCCCTGGGGGTGGGGGTTCTAGGGGATGTCCCCCACCCCTTCCTCCCTCCAATTTTAATCCTGTTTACGTCCATATATGCAAAAATTAATTGTATAATTCTTTAATGGCCCTTTTTCAAATGCAACACTTGAAGTTACAATCCTGAATCCCCTTTGTTCTGTGCATACAAAAGTAGAGTACATAGTGTACAAATGTACTCAAAACTGGTTTAGTCAGACTCAGCGTCAGCTCTGCCTGTATACAGCTGTTGTAGTTATGCACACTTGACTCACGGGCTTTAACGTTCACTGGAAAGGGCACGGGTATTTATTGGTCAATTTATGCCTGATGGATTCTGGAACCTGCGCTGCATGCTATGAAGTTTAATTGTTGATAAAAAAATTGTCACATTAAAAATTTTAACAAAGTAAAGATCTGCTTGTTTACGACGTTTTAATTTGTTAAATACACAATGAATTCTTAGTCGATTAGATATAAAATGTACGACGTGGCTGAAGCTTGGGCGAGATTCAAGGAACAGGATCCATTAATTTCACAGCAATCAGGTTTAATTATGTTTTGTGAAGGGAATTATAGGTTTAATAGTTTAAACTTTAAAATCCGAGAAATACTGTAAAACGTTCAAAGATATGTCGGAATTTGGTTAAAAATAATATATTTATCTTGGGTTGAAATAATTTATTTATCCAAGGCTTAGTGGAAATCATTTATTCATCTAGGGTTGGGGTCTGTCCTAGTATACGATTTTTGGACCCCCCCCCCGGCCCCCCCCTCCTATCAATTTTTTGTACATGACCATTTATTTTTCAGCAAATTTATTATTATTAATTTTTTTGTTATTTAGGGTTAGGTTAGGTTAAGATCCCCCCTGCATCCGGTCATCATCTTCCAAATTTTCTGTTTTCTACTGTCTTTTCTGTTGCATAAATAATATCAGAAAGCAGTGAAATATAAGATGGCATTTTTTTAACAATTACAAAATAAAAAATCCTAAACCAAAATTTCTTGATTTAGCAAGAAAACCAGATCATAACCAGATCATAACCGGAATATAACCAAATCATAACCAAATCATAACCAAATCATGGATCATATCTAGATCACAATCGGATCATAACCAGATCATAACCAGATCATGACCAGATCATAACCAGATCATAACCAGATCATAACCAGATCATAACCATATCATAACCATATCATAACCAGATCATAACCAGATCATAACCAGATCATAACCAGATCATAACCAGATCATAACCAGATCATAACCAGATCATAACCAGATCATAACCAGATCATAACCAGATCATAACCAGATCATAACCAGATCATAACCAGATCATAACCAGATCATAACCAGATCATAACCAGATTATAACCAGATTATAACCAGATCATAACCAGAATATACCCAGATCATAACCAAATTATAACCAGTCAAAATAAGATTTTATGCATAGGAGAGAGGAGAACGAAAAGGGAAGGAGACATGTGATTAACAAATTGCATATTTGTGGTTACAATCTGTTAATTAGTTCAGTTATAGCTTCTTTTATTTACTGTTATATCTAGTCAGAATCCAGGATTTATTTTGATGCATCATTAATCATGTATATGCAGGAGGGAGAATCAATTACTTGTAGTCGATCATCAAACATGATAATTGTTTTTCAACCCTATGATTACACTTCATATTATCTAGCTTCCTAGAGATTGTATTTTTAGATTATGCAATTAAACTTTTCTATCTGATTGTATGTATAATGCGATGCATGTATGATTGTCATAATTTTGTCGTGTCATTAATTAGGCCCCCATTAAGATTTTGTTGAGATAAGTAAGTGCGATACTACATATATGGTGACCTACATCAATTCTGATCGTTTTTGGCTCTATTGCGTTTTTCGAGACTAATCAGAAAATTTAGAAAGAATAAATTAATTAACAGAATTGTGGAAGTCAAATATAAAAAATTTAATGCAGAAAACACTTGATTTTTTGTGTATTATGTGCGTATTTCAACGTTAACCCTTGGAGATACTCCTATATGATATGTTATATGATATGTTACTGGACCAACTTTAAAATGCCAAATCACAAAACTAAAATATACCTCTTACTTTAATGGTTGGGTAGAGTCTTTTCAGCGTACTCTACCCTTCTATATGCATTATGCACGCCCCTACTAAGATTTATTCACAGTAATTAAAGGGAGTGTTCGCGAAAAATGAAAGGGGGTAAAGGCTTAATGCGATAAAAAAGCGTTTTTGATCGCTACTAATCTTCTATCTGTTGCGTCTTTATGGAGAAAAATGTTGAAAACAACTCACACCGAAGAACGACAAATTCGGAAAATTTTCTAAACGTATTCTTAATAAATAAGATTAAATTTTTATCCTTTGAGGGTAACTCTAGGATAGAAGGGAAGATTTAACAAACCTGAATTTTAGAATCAATTAAAAAAAATCTTTAAATGTAAAATCTTGTTTTGTTAGAAACCTTGTTTTATTAAAAACTTCATGGATTATAAAATTAACTGTTCAGATTGGTTAGTTAGTAGAAATAGGGGGGAGGGTATTTAAAAGGAATTATTGTGACCTTCCATTTAAAAAGTGGGGTATGCTCAATTCACACCTCTTTTAACCTTTATCTGATAAATAATGTGGAAGATATCGTCGTTGTAAAAGATTCAAAAATGTCACTTATTCAGAGCACTCACAAAATAATTATTTTTTTAACAGTTAAACATTGACATATCCTTAATCCTTTTCAGAAAAACCTGTAAGGGGTGTAGTTGTGAATCTTAAATGCCATTCTATAAATAGAGAGTCACCACAGTTAATTAAGTGGAAATATTTCAGGTTCCAAAGGATAGTGTTGTAAGTGTTCACTACACTGTAGAAATAGAAAATAGTCTGGACCCAGCAGACAGTACTGTACATCGGAAGGAACCTTTGAAAGTGGACATGCAAGAAGGTGACACAATTTTGTTTTGATCTTTTTTGCACTGTGCGTGCAATGGGCATATGAAAGTGGACATTTTTAGAGGAAAAGTTCAATTTCTTTTTATAAGGTGTACAGCAAATGCAGGAAGGTATGACAGTTTTTTCCGTCCAATATTTCTTTCCATTTTTGCTACAGGGTGTCCCAATCTTTCTTTCAATCTGTGGTTTCATTGACATTATTTAAAGTCGTCGTCTTGTTCTTGTTATGTTTAGTGGGACAAATTTTGTCTCTCCTTGAGTTGGCCGGAACATTTGCAAATGCGCGCACTTAATCTGCAATACTATACTTCATTAAGTGTCCATTTATATTTTATTTGCCATCAGTCATTAACGTAACGGTATGAGTTCACGTGCCAATACGGATAACGTGCCAGTATGAATTGAATAACGTGCCAGTAAAAATTAACATTTCAAAGAATATTTTTTAGGAGGAATATTAAAAGGCATGAAGCTTGGTATACAGAGTATGACCAAGAGGGAGATTGCCGTTTTCATCATACGTCATGAATATGCTTATGGTTCAAAGGTAGGGAGATTGCAGTATTAATCTCTATTCATAAATAATCTTGTATTTTGCGCAACTTGTTCCAACTTTTAATGTTACTGTGATTGCAACTGATTTAATATAAAAAATAACTATTAACTAAGTAAAATATATTGCATTTTTTTCTGTTTTCTTCGGTGGAATTCCAAAAAAAATTCAAATAAAAATCGGGCCATATTGTTACCAACAATCAAGCAGACAAGTCAAAAATAAATATGGAAATTATTACAGCAAAAAGGACAGAAAAAATAAATATTGATGTCTGAGTTTGTGACTTTTAGTGCAAAAATAATATATTTTAAACTAAGGAGAATTGAATAGAAGGAGGGGGCGATAGGGTTTCCGTACAATTTGCTGTGACGTTTTTTGGACTGCTGAAGAACTAGTTTTTGCGTAACAACAATAATAAAGATTGTAAACAATAACACAAATGATAAACAGACATATAGCGCATCTCTGGCGTTAGATGAAGATTCACCGTATACTAACTCGTGTTTGTTTACATTAGATCGGCTGCCTTTGTTATTGTTGTTACGCAAAAACTTGTTCTTCGGCAGTCCAACGAGGGAGGGAGTCCAGAGTTCCTCAAATAGTAATCACCGCCACCCAAATCTGTTTTGCTGCAAGCGCGCTCCTCAATTGATAATCTCCACCACCTCAAATAGTAATCAGCCCAAAAAAGCATAAAATCAAATCGTTTATTTCTTAGAAATAAGACCATATTGACCTCTTTTAATGGCCCTATGGTGTACAATTTTGTCAAAGCTTTCTTTATTGCTCCTTAGTTTCGAAAATAAATCAATAAATATGCCACACTAAGTGCTAGAAATATATTACGTTTTTTAGTTTCAAGTTTCGCTTTAAGAATGTTTGCGGCATTTTCCTCTGAATGTTGTTTTAAACTCCTTATATAGAGAGGAAACTTTAACCCATTATTAGTGGACTAAATACTTCATTTTCAGTAGTTGGTGTGATGAGACTAATTTTTCAAAATTTTAAGTCCTTTCTATGCATATAATTAGTTTTGTTGTAGATGTTGAACTCGAGTTGGCGAATACAAAAATCTAAACACTGTAAAGTTTTTTTGAAAATATCTTTTAAATGGAGATGGATATTACTTTGGGCGCGATGAGATCATTTTTAGTAAACAGGCAGCCCGACCTTTTTTGTATCTTGACGCCAATCATGAAATGCAGTCATTAAAGTGGCGAATTGGATCTAAGATTCGGCTAAAATGAACTGTGCCTTAATTCTCAGTTTTTGTTGACCAAACAAATCTGAAAATAATTTGAAAATTTAGTTTAAGTCAATACAGATGCCATAAAACCCCGATAGATGTCGAAAATTGTGTTAAAAGTGCATTAAATTCAAATCACAGAAAACAAAATTTTACGGTGATTACTAATACAGATTTGGGTGGCGGTGATTACTATTTGAGGAACTCTGGACTCCCTCCCTCGTCCAACAGTAAAGTGTACGAAAACCCTATCGCCCCCTCCTTCTATTCAATTCTCCTTGTTTTAAACTATGATTTTTGGAGCCTTTTCCTTCTGCCCTGCTCACTGCTCAGGAATAATAAGTTTGGTTAAAATCCACAATCTTTGTCTTAGTTTGTAAGTAAAGTTCTTTATATGTTACATAAGAAGGTTAACTATTTCCAGTTCAACCTCCCAAAACCTAAATCGGCAGAAATTGTCGGTATCAGAAAAAATTTAGAAACTTATAATTTTTAACTTGTATTAAATGGTTAGAATTGACAGGCATCTTGTTTTATCAAATGGGGTACATAAAATTGATATTAGTAAATTCTTACTTATAAAAAGATCAGGGGTGTATATTATTTGTGAGATTCATATTTTTGCCCCCCCCCTTAAAAATTATATTTTTTTATCCAAACCCACAACTTAAAAACAGGTATATTTTACAGGTTTCCGAAGCCCGCATAAACTTCGAAGAAGTTTTTCTGTGACGGGGTGGGTGCAGGGGGGGGTTGAGCCCCCCTTTGCAAAGAAAATTTTTGGATTTAAATAGGGGCAAACATAAAAATATACACCCTTGACAAAGATTTAATTAGATCATCTGTTATACTATATGTAAATGATATTGTAATTTCATCACAATTCACTGGATCACACGTCACTGGATCGTTCGTCGCCATGAAAAAATGCATTAAAAAATCCTGAAAAGAAAGAAATCCAACTAAAATCATGACAAATTCAACAAAAAAATTATAAAATCTTTTTTTATCTAGGGAATAGCTCCTAGGATCCCTCCCTGTGCTCTGGTTATGGTGACCCTTGAGGTTCTAGACTTTTATAAACATGGGACTGCTGAAAATGTTTTAGGTGAGATACATTCTTCCACCAAAGGAGTAAACCAAAGTAAACGTTAATAAGTTTGTGTTCAAGTGAGACCCGTAAAATTGTGAAAGAAGAAGACAACATTGATTAATCTTATGAGTGTTTGATTATTTAGTTTAATTTAATCCATCAATAGCTTGAAAATTTAACTATGATCTTAAATCTTCATGGTAGAAACAATGTCAAGAACTGACAAGGCCACCCAACCCATAGACATTGATAGAAATTCAGCCAACTCATCTCACGAAACCTTGGTTCCAAGAGGAAGTGGGGTTCATACAGTACACATACTTTCACTCAAAATGTAAACAAAAAATAAGAAATTAAACAAAAGAAGCGCTGAAAAAAAACTTGTTTTTAATAATACGTACACAAACAATCCCAATTTTTCTAAAATTGTTCAGTTTTGCTTAGCTTGCACTCTGTACTCAGTACACAGAACCTCTTTAAATATTTATAAATGTATTTTTAATAAGAAGTGGAACTAACATTTACTTATTTCACTCCATGAGCTTTGGTGGATCATCATCACTATGAAATAGCCCCTGTTGATAATTGGAATTCTGGGTTTCATGTTTATTTGAAAACTAACATTATAACTGAAGCTTCACTTTTCCACAAAGGTCCCCTCTGGTCTAAGGAGGGGGAAGGGTGGGGAGTTAAGAACATCTAAAAATTTTAAAAAATGAAAATTTAAAGATTTGAATCAAGGAAATAGTCTATTTCTAAAATAGATTGTTAGATTGCATTTTAGTAAACTTCATATTGAAAAATAAATATAAAAGAAAGATTTTCAATCTAAGTCATACAAAAATAGTCAACAATCCTGATCTTAATATTGAAATTCCTTAGGTTTAGAAAAAATATCTTATAAGGGTTATATATTGGAAAATAGTCCCCCCACACCCACCCACCCGATGTTAATTATGTTTTTCGTATCTCAAAAAATATATTGGCTAAAAATACTAAACTACAATCAACGTTGAAGGCTTGCATTCATACTTTAACGCTTTATTACCCATGGAGAATGGAGGTTTTTACCTAACTTGATTCAGATTTTGCTACTGATAGCTATTAATATACTCCTTAACAACAAGCCTGGTTAGCAGTTACTATCCAAACCTGTCGGAAAGAGATACATTTTTTCGATTGCATCTGGTTCTATTTGTAAGCATCAAGATGTCAGTTCCATGCTTGAGTGTCTGTTCGAGATGAATCTTACAAGAATTCTTCAAAAATATCCACTCCTTGCCTAACTTTTCTTTTGCCATTTATCTTTATAATAGCAGAATTCCGACAATGGATCCTAACAATTTTGAAACCCAGCTCAGCTTGAATTTTGAATCAGTGATTCTAGATTTGAACTGGCCATAGGGTTTGGTTGTTCAGCGACCTGGCTCAAATCCATTGAAGTCGGACCCGAACAACAAATCATTGATTTTTGAAAAGATATATCCCTGTCTGCTTTAATAATATTCAAACTGTTTTGATAACTGAGATTTAGTTTCAAAATATCTTTGTTGTTTTAACTGATGCATTGCACAAACCCTGGAAAAGAAAACCAGAATAGAATATTTTAAATAACTTTAAGAAAGAATTTTTTAAAATTAAGACTAAGATTTTCAGAGGTTATACATGAATATTGGGATAAGAAAGAAAAAATCTGTTATCTAAAACTGAATCTAAAACTAAAGAATGGGCGAATTTTAAGTTCAAGGTTAAAAATTCTGTAAAATAATGAATAGCTACTTAAATATTAAACTTTCTCAATTTCAAATTTGAATTTGCCGGGAAAATCTGAACCAATCAGAGAAAAGGATTTACGGAGAATATTACATAACCATCGCTAATCAGCTGTTATTACGTAACTGAAAACAAAATATATTACGAGTTACAACCGTTTTTTGGGTTTACATGCAAAAATTAATTTATCTAAAACGTGAAATTACTTCACAAGGTTTTCACTTTTAAATATATCGTAAAGTTAAATACCGCTTTCTCAGCTGAATGATGATTGAATAAAAGACAAATAGGGAAAATGCAGGATTTGAAGATTTTAACCCTGTGTTAAAATTTTAACTCGTCGATTTCAATGAGTTAAATATTTAACCACAGGGTTAAATATTTAAATATTTAACCTCATGGTTAAAGTTCAGGTTTAAATTAGGTCAGAAGTGGCATTTAACCATGAACTTAAAATTTAAGTCAGAAATTTTCGTTCTTTAGTTTTAGACTCTGAAAGTGTTATTCTTTCTTATCCTGACCCAATTCAATTTTTGACGTTAAGTTTTAAGGTCGCAATTTTCTATCATAAGTTTTCTGTTTAATTATTGAGAAATTTAGAAACCCAATTACTATTTTTAGAAATCATTAAATTTGCTTATTAAATATTTTTCCATATGCATTAGTAAGAAATAGGAGAATTAAAATCATAATTGATAGTTTTATTGATTTCATTATTATTTTATCCCCCACGGTTGGTTATTTCGTTGAACAGGAGATTAATCGATAAATTACTACTTAACCAGGAGTTTTCATGAGGATAAATAAATTGAGGGGAAAACCACTTAGCCAAGGGCCTCCAAGACCTTTTTGGGGTTCTAAACCTCACTTAATCTCCTGGTTAAGTAGTAATTAATAGTTATAGGTTTTTAAAAAATAGAACTGAAAAGGAAATTTTATGAATTAATTTTTTTAACAAAGAAAATTGATAATAAAGTTTTGGGCCTAATTGTTGCGCATTATTTTAAATACAATTTCCCCCTTAAATTTGGATTCTCTTAATTACTATAAAACCGTTTTATTATAAAAAATAGTCTAAATATTGAAAGCAGTTCCGAGGATCTGGATCTGTTGTATCTAAATACATATTCATCTAAAAACCAGAAGTACCTTTTTATTCCTGTAAATTTTAGTATGCATTTTCTTTTTTCTCTTTTTTTTACTCATAAGTAGAATTATTTAAGGGGTATTCCATAACTTCTTTACTTTATTTTGTTAATGAAAAACTTAAACTTTTTTTTTTTCTCGTTTTTTTAAAGTCGAATTAAATTTGAAAAGTTACCAATAGCACTATTTGCTTACTTACAATATCAAATATACTGAAGCAATGCTTCGATATCGTCTTCCTTTTCCATAGTGTCTCGCTCTCACTTAAGTTTTTCCTAAAAAAGTCGAGCTAATTAATTTAAAACTTTTAAGCCAAGCTTAGACCATTCTTGTGATTCTACCGAGTTCCCTGATCAAAATTTGAGGCAAATCGGTCAAGGGGTTCTTAAGTTATAATCGTACATACATTCTTACAGAGATTATATCTATTTATATATATGAAGAAAGAAAAGATTGAGAACAATATTATAATTTGTACTTAGTAATTAAAAAAACAAACAAATACCTTTTAACTAGAAAAAGGTTATAAACAAATTAAACATGTTATGTACTCCTCTTCCTAAAATTACTAAATTAAAACCTCTCAAGTATTAGATTTATATCCTATTTCAGCATTTGATCTACCTGGAAATTGTTATCGTCCTTGTTTAATGATATACCAAGTAAGTCTTATAATTAAAATTGATATCGTTCTTTCATTTTAATGCCTCGTAATATTTTTTCGTTTTTAATTTCGCTGAACTACTTTTAGGGGCTTTGGTTTTCATTTCCCCCCATTCCAACATGATATCCTTAAAACCAAATCAATAATTTAGTAGCTATTATCGTATCTTTAGCTTCACCAAATCACTTCTATAGAGCATCCGAAATTGAAAATCTGAAATGCCACTCTATAGATGAAAATTCCCAGGAAATTACGACTTTAATTATCTTAAAAATTGGTGTTTATGATGCTCCAAACCTCTCAGAGTAAATAGGTGTTAGTTCCACATTTTTAAAAATCTAGTTTGGTCTGGGTGGACCCTCTTCAGTTTTTACGATATATTAACCATAAAAATCGATATAAAAAATGTTAAAAAATCGTAAGAAAGTAAACAAAACAAAAACTTGATAAAAACAAGAAAATTGGTTGTCAATTGAAAAAAAGAGAACGAACACATATTATGATATGTAGAAAAGATAATTTAAACATTTTAAACATTATCTTTTTCATTGGGAACCAGTGCAGTGCTTACTCAGAGTTCAATCTTTTCAGATGCGGGTCAGAAAGCAGGGTTTTATTGTTTAATATAATGGCAGGATTATAATTTGAAAAATATTTATAATTAGAAAGCGCTTTTAAGAAATCTTAACAGTTAATGTGTATTTTTCCCTTTCCCCTTGAATTGTTAAAATCATTTCTTTAAGTTAACAGTATGTCCTTCTCTAGCTGTTGAAACCTCTGTCCATGAGATGACCTTCAGACAGATCAAAAGAATTGCCAGGAAAGCCCGTAAGGTATTAATATTGGTGACTTTAAGCTACTGTTCAGAAATTTAGGTTATTGTGGGAGGTAACAACCTCACAAGATTATTTCAACAGGGTTACCCACAAAAGATGAAACTTTAATGACAATCCAAAAATATTCAAATATGACAAGACAAAAAGCTGAATTAAAACAAATTTATAGTGAAAAAGGATATTTTGTACACTGTACAGTCTCCTGGAAGCCTCATCCTTTGTAAATAGTTTGCAGATAATTCAAAATTAAAAAAGAAAAATTATCAACGAGCTGTTTCTTTTTTCAGTTGCTCCATATTTTGTAGAAAATATTGTTAAATTTTTCCCGAGTATGCAGTTCTATAATTTCTAGAGAATTATTATTTTGTCTGATACGCCAAAATCCTTTTTTTTTAAGACAAAAAAGATTATGATAAAATATAAAAAAATTTTAAAGAAAATATTTTAGGGAAAAACATTTTTGCATTGTAATGTTCGGTTTCATATTTGAAACCTAAGCTAAGGATTATTTGTGCAATATTTAGGGCATCTCATCTTTTTAAGTTTTTCATGAAATCAAAACTGGAAAAGTATTACATTTTTTTTGTTATTTTTTACACTGGAAAAAAAAAATTATTATTTTTAAAAACTTGGTAGTTTCAGGACAAGTTAACAGTTTTTAATTTTTGAACAATTTTTTTTCTTCAATATTTGTGTATTTTCTCTAGCTTTGATTTTGAAAAGTCATTTAGAGATCTGAGAATGAAAGTAGGACGGCCTTTAAAGGTTAACTTGATAACGTATAATATTGAATCAAGCAATAAATAATAAAACATGTTTACATAATTTCGTAATTTAAATGGCGTTTATTTTACAAGCGGAGGTTCCCCGATCCACAGCGGTAACCTTTAAACATTTGTCTATTTTAATGATCATAGTTTAAAAAAATCTAATTTCTTAATGTGATTTTTCTACTAAAGTGAATTGTGGATTTTACGTAGGGAAGACGACCGTCATTTACAGAATTAAAAACTTTACCATGATGGAAAAACGACGGTATTATCCACAATATAAAGAGTACCATTGTGAATCAGACATGTGAGGGTCGCTTGAAAGTACGGTTATTGTCCCTTTGTTTTTTCTGTTAAAATGACGTTTTAAACCCGAAGACTTAAAACTTACGCCGGAAGTGAATTCACTCATAATATATTTAGGCCGGATGTAAGTTTTACAAACGAAAAGATTGGTTTGCGGCATCACTAGAATTCGAGAAGGGGCTCAAGTTGATCAAGAATTATAGACTGAAGGTAAATATTCACAATAAAGGAAAATGTGAATTAGTATTCCCTCTTTTAAAAACCGATTTTTTTAAAAGGGAATCAAATTTTGAAGTATCATAAAGAGAATATTTCCGGATCCATGATTTTACAACATGACGCACGTATCCAAGATACGGATCCTTGCATTTTACAGGAAGGTCTAAGATCCGGATCAATGATTTTTCAGGACGTGACGTATCCAAGATACGAATCCATGATTTTACAGGACAGATCCAAGATTCGTATACATGATTTACAGGATGGTACCAAGATCCGGATCCATGATCTTACAGGACAGATCCAGAATCAGATTCATGATCACACAGAACGGATCCAAGATTTTACATTTAATCACCATATTTAAAGTACGACTACGACGCAAAAGTAGCAAATCATGTTTACAATTTCTTACAAAAACCAAGCAACGGTTTGCAGATTTTTTTCTTTGGTTTTGGTTGTTAATCATTTTAATAACAGTGTTGCTATAGTGGAAAGATACATGCTTTAAATATCATAAATAATAAATATGTCGCTATTTTCATGAGAATTTCAATGTTTTGCAACTTCGTAGAATGCATCATGGTTAATGTTTAACAATCTACTTGCATTAAATTCAGTTTTAATCCTGTCTTGTTTGCAGGGTATAATTGTCGGGTAGCGCCCTTCGTCATTAACATTCGGTAAGGGGTTTCTGAGTTAGGATTGGACAGACAAATAAGCTAACAGAGATTTTAATTTTAAATATTTAGAAAAAAGCACTGTCTGCTCATATTTACCAAAAGATCGCATATATGTTCTATCTTGGAAAGACCTACTTTATCAAAGATATCTCCAACTTTTGTTTTTCGAGTCAAGTTTTATAGAAAAATTTAAAGTAGGTGGATTAACGTGTTCCGTATTGCTAGCTCTTATCAGTATCAACATTTTTCGTTTCAAAAAAGTATTCACTACAAATGCAAATGCACAAATGATTAAGCATTAAGCTGGTCATGACTCTCATGACCCACATTGATCATTCACAATGGGGACGTACCTCGAGGAAACACTTCGAGGATACACATTTAAGACACGTGAAGAACACGCATCCAACGATACACATTGAGGACACATATTAAAAAAGCACATGTAGGAAACACATACATTGAGGACATACACGAAGACACATATTGAGGACACACATAACACATAAAGGACATACACAGAGCAAAAATATTTAGGACACACATTGAGAACACACATTGTGGACACACATTGAAGACACACATTTAGGACACACATTTAGGACACACATTGAAGACACACATTTAGGACACACATTTAGGACACACATTGAAGACATACATTTAGGGCACACATTTAGGACACACATTGAAGACACACATTGAAACAAACGAAGACATACATTGAAGACGCACATTGATGACACACATTGAAAATGCACATTGAAGACACACCTTCAGGACACACATTCAGGACACACATTGAAGACACACATTGAAGACAAACGAAGGCACACATTGAAGACACACATTGAAGACACACATTGAAGACACACATTGAAGACACACATTGAAGAAGACAAACGAAGACACACATTGAGGACAAACATTGAGGACACACATCGAGGACACACATCGAGGACACACATCGAGGACACACATCGAGGACGCACATTAAGGACACCCACTTGAGGACACGTACTTGAGGACCTGCACTTGAGGACACACACTTGAGGACACGCACTTGAGGGCACACATTTATGACATTGCAGCTTGTATATTTAATTGAGAATCGATATTTTCGATGGTGGACCACATAAATTACGTTTACTACCTGTTTTTTCGTTTAGAATGAGGAGGAACAGAAACAAATGGAGAAGTTGCTGATCAAATTGCTTTTAAATCAGGTCAATTTTACTCTCCCACCTCTCCCCTCCCCTCCCCCCAAAAAAAGATAAGTCTCAATCCATCCATAAACTAGCTTGATAAACTATTTAGTTTCTGGTCAGCTTTGTACACCTGCTAAATGAGAATTTGCATGTAGGACTTTTCCTTGTTTGTTTTTCTAACTAAGTATTGTATATAACAAAAGAATTTATTTGATCTTATATTTTTCTCGAATTAGAAATTTGCCTCTTAGGAAGTAATTTTGAAAAATACCGTCTTTTTCTTTTTTCTTCCTAAAGCTGTTCTTTCTAACAAACTAGAAAATAAATGAGTTTTATAATGAAAGAATTTGTTGTGAAGTAATGGTTTCTCTAGAATTGAAGGCTGTCAGAAGTGTTGCGAAGAATAAAAGAATAATTTGTTTTTACAACTTTTTTCTTTTAGTCTTATAGCAACGTGAAGAAATGTTATGCATTCTCTTTATTAATAAGAATGCATTACTTAAAAAATCCAGCTTGATATTTTTTTCAGTAATAAAAAACGTCAATGCCAAAATTTAAAAAATATATATTTTGTCTTCTAAGCAGGAAAAGTTAGACCACGCAACCTGGTACTTAAAACAAAACAAATTGTCACTTTTATTTAATTTACTTTAAAGCAATTTTACAAATTCAGTTTCTCAAAAGTACACGCTTTTGAACCATAAGGAACTTAAATTTTTATCCTGATGATAAAAAACCCGCTGGTAAACCCGAACTTGCCTGTCTGTGTTGCAGGAGAAATATTAAAGATATTTCCAATCAACTGCTAAAATATTTCCTTTATTTTGATAAATCTATATTCAATCCCTTATTTATCAAAGGCTGCATGTGGGCTCCGAACTGGTAAACCTGAACTTGTCTGCCTTTGTTGCAGAGAAATATTGGAGATATCTTCAACCAACTACAAAACATTCTACAGGTTTATTCTGTCAAGATCTCATCGATTAATATTTTTTTTTTGTTCATAACATGAATACAAAAAATACCCAATTTGTAAAAAAAATTCAGTTCAAAGCAAATTTCTCGTTGTTATGGACGATGTAAAAAAAAAAACATAGGAATATATTTCCTACTTTTTAGTTGTGCATTTACAGATGGAGAACACATTTTACTAATTTGGATCTGTACAGAATTGTGATTTTTTTTCTTTTTCCAGACGGTAATTGGTTGTCAAAAAAATTTCATATGATAATTCAAAGATGTACATGCCCTATACAGACCAATATTCTAGGAGTATAAAATATTAAGAATTTTATGCCCTTCTTCAGGGAGAGAAGGATTTCTTCTGATGAATTTGGAGAAAAAGACTTTTCATCAAAAGACAATTTCTTTCATCCTTTTTGATGCTTCTTGGCCCAAATTGTTTTTATTTTCCCCTAAAATGAATTTTTTTTATTTAAATGAATTTTTTTTTATGAAAAGAGAAATAATCTTTTCATTATTATCTTGTCCGCTGCAAAATTACAAAGTCATTTTTACCGAAATTTCTGAATGCATAATTATCATAATTTTTGCTCACTGTAAATGCAGGTTCACTTGTAATAAACTTGCCAGTCACACTGCTGAAAATGGACCAGGTTTCAAGTCAAAACACCTAAATTTTTTCTTTGGAATATATTAATATGCAGTCTCCTGAGTTATAATCTCAATTTTCAGAAAATGCCACCTAGGGAATAATAAGTAAATCCATTTTAAAGAAATCAAGCGCATTTTCAGGTCTTAACTCAAATGTAATTGTAGTTTTAAGCTTATTCTGTGTTTTTTTTTTTTGTGATATTTTTAGAACCGTTAATGGAAGGGTCCCCAAATTTTTTGAATTTTCCTTTTCAGTCATTAGACACGTTTTAACAAAAAATCAAAGCCTTTAGTGAACCTTTTGGCAATTATAGCCTAGTTACTGCCTAAAAAAGTGTTTTTGAAGTAAATTAGTAGGAATTACATAAAAACGACTTTTGGTCCGTATTTTGACAGTCTTAGGGGTTTGATTTTTTGATACAAAATGTTTCAGGACTTTAAGAATAATTAAAAATTTGACTTGAAACCTGAAGGCCCATTTTTAGCAGTGTGCAGTCTCCATTGATTCCTCCTGGTGAAAGCCATGTTCTTTACTAAATGTCAAAAAAGACCTTACTAGATTTAATGATTATTAACAATTACAGTACACTCAATAGAGCACAAAGTTCACACAGTCCGCCAGTGCTATAAGTATAAAATAGAATTAGGTTTAAAAGTTTTGATTTAATTCTTTATCTTAAGAATCTTAATTAGAAGGAAATCATATGCGGGTGGGTTTAGCAAACTTTTATTAACCATTCATTTTAAACTAGGCTTTCAGGACTATTCCTGACCATCTTCTATTAAATTTGGGAGCATTTTCTCTTTGTGTACATTGTAAAAGAAAAACTAAAAGAAATCTGTGGATTTTATAAAAAAAAAATCATGGATTTTAAAATTTAATGAAAAGCCAATTTTGTTGGAGGCTAATCATAGAAATTCTGATCATCCATAAATCTGCCCTATGGTCATGTGAGGTCCCACAAAAAAATTGGGCCCGATTGGTTCAGTTGAAGTTTATTGGACACAAACAAACATATAGACAAGCAAAGTGTATATTTAGATGTTGGGTTACCAATGTGAGCCTTTTGTACTGTGGTCAGCATATATATCAATACAAAATCATTTACTGAAATAGGATGTAGATAACAATGAATTATCAGTTACTGAAATTATATTATAAAACCACGTGAGTACCCTATACAATATATATGCCAACCCCTGTAGTAGAGTAAACAATTAGTAGTTTACATATCATTATATTTTTTATACAAGATGTGCTGTGGAGCCTTGGGAGGACGATGATTTAGTCGCTAGCCGTCTCTAGCTCTAAATAGTTTAGGAATTTTACTAAAAGAGACGCATTCTACATTAAAAAACTAATAAGACTTAAGTTAATTAAACTAAAGTGGCCCCGAAGCTAGAATAGGCTTAACAAAATGTCACCAAAAACGGTGAACTGACAGTGACTGAGATATTCACTTGTGAATTTTACAAGAAAATTAACGAAAATGTGACAAAATTGTTTAAGAATCTTGAGGCATAAAGTTAAGTAAATTGACCCATTACTTTTGATTTTAGGGTAATCTTAAATGGTAATTATTGTGAATATGTGGACAAACAGAATGAAACAATGATCATTTTATATTTTTCTAGAAAAAGGGCTCATTATCAAAATTCAACCTTGAATATTTTGAGAAGCGGTTAGAACACTTCACAACCTAAAAAAAAACATTTAAATTTCATTTCCCAACCTAAATCCATTGGTTTAAGCTACTTCCCAGCCCAGCACTAGTTTAAACCACTTCCAACCTAAAACTTTCAGTTTAAACCCATTCCAAATTAAGAACATTCATTTTAAACTTCCCAAACATGGCAAGTGTGTTAAATTGAATTTTCTTGGTTGGGAAGGGGTTTAAACTTAATGTTCTTGGTTTGGAACTGGTTTAAAATGAATGTTCTTAATTTGGTAGGGTTCTAAACTGAAAGTTTTAGGTTGAGAAGTGGGGTTTAACTGAAAGTATTTTTCTACACAAGCTGGAGAAAAATGTATTATCTAGAGATTCACAAAACACTAGCTCTGACTTCAAAAGGGTTTTAAATATCTCGTAATATCTGGCAATGAATCCAGTTAGGGATCTTAAGTGTGGTTGGCATGAAAAAGTATGTTAATAAGATTTTTTTTTTTTTTTTTTTTTTCTAAAATGTTTTATTTTTAGGTTTGGCCGAGCCAAGTTAATATTAGAGGTAACCTTTTTTATTATTTGACCAACATTTTTTGTATTAGGTTGTATAAATTATATAAAGGGATTTGAATTAACTTAAAATAAGGATTCTGAAAATTAAATGGGTGGATTTATAAATTATATTTTCAAAATGAGATTTTGAAAACACCTCCTGGACCTCCTGAAACTGAAAATTTCAATAGAATCCCAACCCCCCCCCCCTTATCCCATCAATGCATTTGAGTAGTTAGCTATTTCTAATTTAAGTTTTGGAAAAAATAAAAGCAAGAAATTAAGTTTGTTTAGCTTTCTTTATTTTGTAGGCACACCCAATGTGATATTTACATCACAACTAAGCTTATCTTACAACTGAAGCATAATATAGAGGACCAGCATTTTCAATACTTCTTATGAAACAATTATAGCAATAGTCCCTGAAAACATGATTTTTGTAAGCTTTTCAATTTAAAAGAAGTGATTAATCAATTTAAAAGTAGTGATTAATCAATTTTAAGAAGTGATTAATCAATTTAAAAGAAGTGTCCGGAAAGTAAAGAGGGAGAGTTGAGCTGAGAGATAAGCTTTAAGCATTATAAAAAATGTGTTAGGATTCATTTCTAAGCAGTGAAATTGTCAAGAAAGAGCGGAAATACATTTTTCCAACTTTCAAAGAAAAGGATTTTAAGAGAGATTCCTTGCTATGAATCGCAGTTTTACAATTGCAATTTTTAAAACAATTTAATGATTCCAAAGCAAAGCATAAAGAAAATTCTGCTATTAACTTTTTGCTGCAATTAGGAAAAAACTATCAGTAAAATGACAGATAGTTTAATATTATCAAAACAAATATAAATCATAATTTTCTTAAATTTTGTTATTTTCCATGAATGTGATCATAGATTTCTTAAAATTGTAAAATACTGAATACCATTTAACTGCTACCAAGTGAATCCTAATATTTTGTTCTATTATGGTACACTATGAGCTGAACTACCCCTCCTTGCTACTGCCAGTCACTCCCTTGAATCAATTTATAAATCAGGATTATGAGGCTGCAATACATCTGCTGAACAATGCAGCTAAGCTTAAACCGGGCAGTTCCAGAATATACCAAGTAAGGAATTAGAATTTTGTTAGAGAATGAAATAAAAGAACATTTGATGAAAGCATTATTAATACAATTACCATTCCAAAATAAATCTGATAAAAAATGATTGAATTATAGAATATAGTATATACTGATGATTTTGAAATAAGCTTTTTTATGATAAAAATATTTTTAAACCTAATTATTTTTAAAATATGGAAATCTAATAAAAAGTTGATAATTTATTGAATGCAAGTCTTGATGAGTTTTAAAATTAGAAATACTAAAATAAGATAATTTAAGATAGATCAATATAAAATAAAAATGTTGAAATCATAGAATACAAGTGTGCATAATAAAAAGCTTTTAAACTAAATACCTTCAATTTAATTCCCTTCCAGAATAAATCTCAACAGATATTTGCTGAGAGTAAATTAGTACAAATAGTCTACAAAGAATTAAATCTTTTTTGAGCATGAAAATAAAGAGAAGTGCCATTCAGTGTTGAGAAATTTTTAATGTTGAAGTTATGACAAAATGATTTTCAAGAATTTAGAAGTGATATAAAGACCATTTATATTTTGTCTGAAACTGTTCAGTTAAAAGTAATTTTTCTTTAAAATAACGTGATTAAAGGTATTCATAATGAAAGAATGTCTCTAACATATTGTTAATATGCTGTTGCACTATTCTCTCTAATATTAGTGAAGACATCAGATTTAGGCGTAAGCTTTTCTTTTAACTTCAGTAAAAATAAAAATAAAGAAAATATACATTCATTAATGTTAGAGGTTAGATGTAGCATATGCGGAAAAGGAGAAGAGAGAGAAGACCAAGGATAATATTCACATCATAAACTTCAGGAAATTAACAAATTTATTTTATAAATATTTTCTACATTCTTTACGAACACCAAGTGATGAAAATCTTAAAAAACGATGACATTTCAAAGTAAAATTTGGACTCGTCAGGTTGAAATACTACACTTAAAAACACATGCACAGTTTAAAGATCAGTTTTAACATAGCAGATGCCTTTCAGAGAGAGAACTGATGTCGTCTAATCCAGATTCTGAGAAGTGTTTGTAGAGTCTGGATGACATGAGAGCTCGCTAATCAACAACGTCTACAAGTGCATAATTTCTACAGCGGTAACTAGTACTGTATAGTGTATAGTGATAAAGTTTTCAATCCAACAAATAATTTCTCAATCTCTCGCACTTAACGTTTTTCTATAATTCTTAGAATTGTGGCATAAAAAAATTATCTTTATATAATATACATTATACAGTGTCCCATATCATATTGTATAATCTCCAAGCTTTAACACCAAAATACTTATAAACTATTAAAAAAAACCTGATATTTTCTGCAAGAAATTTTTCATACTAGCCTGATACATTTTCTTAATAGTCCCAAATCTAATGCTATAATCGATCTAATATGATGTCTGACACCCTGTGGCTGTATGTACAAGTCATAGCCATACTTATCATCTTTCTTTAAACTCGTCCACCTTAAACTTTTGGCCATTGCAGACTAGGGTAGATTTGAGGCAAATTCATTGTTGGTATCTTTAAAGATATCTATTGAGAAATATCGTTGTTCGTCAAACTATATCTTAAGAAGATACCATACCGATTAGGAATTTAAATTCTGTGGGGTTCAACAAAAAACAACCAATTAAAATAAAATATTAAGTTTTTATTCATATAAATAAAATGTGGTCTAATCTTGTGTCTTGTTGAATTTGTTAAGTTTTAGTGAATATAACTCTGGGTTCTCATCAGATGATGAAGAGGAGGAGGACGATATTGAGACAGATTTTGATACTGATATTGATACTGATATTGATTCTGAAGAAGACAAACCTGTAGCTTGCGTTAAAGATGTTGAACCTACGAGAGAGATGCCAGAAGAAATAAATAACCCGAAAATGCTACAGCGCCATGCATCTGTGTCAAAGTCTGAGCTTAGGTAAGTAATTAGTAATTTGTTTGGATACAATTTCAGACAGTTAAAAGTTAAAAGTGTTAACATTGAAAAAGCACTTCAGATAGTACTTAATTAAATTTAAATGAAATATCATGAGGTTCAATGAACTATCATGAGGGAGGTTGGTCGTGGCGGGATAAACAATGTTTAAAAAATAATAATAAAATATTTATGTTTTAGTCAAAGCTCCTCTGTGTATAAAACCGCTAATGAACCTGGATCAAGCATTTCCCCCCCTCGAATGGGAAAGGGAGCCAAAATCTCAATTCAAAATAGGCAGGACATTAAAGATCTGGCGCCAAGGAAAAATTCGGGTAAGCTTCCGTTACCTTAATTAAGTAAGAAGGTAAAAAGATATGTTGCCAAAAAATCGTCCCTCCACCCCCCACCTGGTTTGAAAATTTGAAAAAAAAAATATGATGGAATATTTGTGCCGAATTGATGTCCAATTTTGTTTTTGTTTTGTTTGGGGGTATATTCTATTTATATCATGGTTAAATCCTTTGTAAAACAATCTTGTGTTTTTAGGGAATTACAATTCTGATGATAGCACCACCATGTCAGATATCTCTTCGCCTGTTCCCTTCCCTGCTACATCTCTTTCCTACAACGCTCCTCCGTCCTATCCCTCTTCTCAAGCCCCATCTATTTACCCATCCTCCACACCTCCTGCCTCCTGTGCTCCATCCTACTGTCCATCATCTCCACTTCCCTCTCCTCCATCCTCCTTCTTGCTATCAGTTAATGCCCCTTCCTTTTATCCTAGTTCTTTTGTAGATTCCTTCCTCAATCCATCTCTATCAAGCACTCCCATTAGATCTTCTTCCTCAGTATCAATCACTCCCTCTCAACCTCTTCCTTTTGTATCGATCACTGAATCTCAACCATTCACTAGCTTTAACCCTCCTCCCTCTTCGCCTCCAATCTGTCCATCACAATACTCATTTCCACCAGCCTCTGCTACCCATCTACCTGCTTCATCTCAGAATATTATTTTCAAACCCTCACTCCTTGAAAGGTATTTTAGTAATTCTTTTCTTTTTTTTCATTCAATCATTTTATATACATGAACTTTGAAGTAATCTCAAAATACTTTTGTTGGCATTTTATTTCAGGGCTATTTTTTTACTTGACAAATCATTCCCCCCCTTACTAAAAACTTTGGGTTTACCGGCCCTTAACCATGTTTTCTGCATGATGTGCAAACCAATTTGTTCAAGTAAATTTATTGCTAAATTGTGATTTTTCATATTTATCACTAAACCCTCAAATAAATGTTTTAATCACATCCAGATTGAAAATCGAATAAGTTAAGAAAGATACAAGGGGAGAACTTATAAGTTAATATTAAGTATTTATTTTTATATCAGTTCCCCTGGAAGCCATGATCTAGTTCCAGTGGTAGATCAAGATGCAACAGTTGGATTTGTGGCAGAAAATACACAAGACAGAATTAAAAATATGTCTAAAAGTATTTTCGAACTAGAGAGGATAAAGATAAGAGATAACAAGAACCACGAAGTTGTGTTCGAAGAGTACTATGAAGGAAAGGATCTTGGAGAAAAAGAAGCTGGAAAGGATTTCGAGACACAGATAAAAGATTCTGAAATAGTAAGGTAATTGCACATCTCATTTTGACCAAAGAATTCTTCATTGATAAATATATTTTTTTATTTGCATTTGACATTTCTTAATTCTAAATCATAGATTTTGTGGATTCTCCTTGTTTTAGGTGAAAAACGAACCTTTATGTGACTGTCAACGTAATTTCAAGAGACCCTATGTTTTTTTAAGAAGTCAACTGCCCTTTTCACATTATTTNTTAAACCTTCCTTGGAGCGAAAATGAGAATATACTATTGCTTCTGAAAATGGATCATTTTCCTAATTGACTGGTTTCTTTAAAAGTGCGGATTTATGCCGCAGAGAGATAACAGAATATGGCACAGATAAATTAAAATTTACACCTCTGTAAATTCAATTTTGAAGTCATGATTCCACGATAAAAAAATTGTGACTTCTCTGAAATAACTTGTATTAAAAAGAACATACTGTAATTGTACTGGTTATGTTATTTCTGGTATTAAATTGATAACAATTTTAAGCACCTACCTTAAAGATTACCTCCAACTTAAAGGGTTTTATGCTGGTGTCCTGCCATTCATGGAGAGCCTACCCCCCATGTGGTTTAACTATTTCAACACAATTTGGACATTAAAAACAATTTTAAAACCTTTGAAAATATTAGTTCACACAAACTATGCTCCTGTATTTTAAAAATGCATTATTTATAGGAGAAAAGCGTAAATAAATATTTCCTCGCAAATGTCGTCTTCCTTCCAAATTATTTTCTTCAAAACATAATATTTTTAATGCCTAATCAAAGTACACGAATAAATATTGACACCGAACTCACAATATAACTCTTGCAATACCGGATAACAATTTAAAGTCGTTTTTTTTTATAGAAAAACTGCAATTAAAAATTGTTTCATTTGCCCAGACAAAGGTTATAAGTTTATCATTGTGAGCCGGGCGCGGTCATGCAAATGTGTGTTTTCAGGGATTTTAAGGATCTTGAGATAAGAGGAACTAAGTTTAAGTACAATCCTGAAACTGGAGGATGTGAATGTACCAATCTCTCTCCAATCCAAATCAACAATATATGGGTAAGAAACCTCTTAATTTATCTTTAAATATCTTTATAGAGGGGTACTTCAACAAGATAATTTATCTTGTCATAGCTGCCAACATCAAAGTCCAAATAGCGGACTGAAAATAATTACTGAGACTAATCAAGCTGATTTTTGATATCATAATGCCATCATTGGCTGCTATGTGGAAGTAAAATAGCCTAAAGGTTATAGATTTCTTGTTGTACCTACTGTACCTTAGTCCATATTCTTGGTAACATTAACTTGAAGTCACAATTAGGACATTTTCTGCACGTTAACTATTAAATTATTACTCATCTTTGAAACTCTGTAGATACTGGGGTGATAAATCACAAATTCCTACCCACCTCTTTACAAATTTTTGGTGTGAAAAAACCTCAATTTTGTGAATTTTTTAGTAGCCTATATGTAGGTTAATTCAGTGTTCACCTGGTTAATAGAAGATTGCATTGTACACTGTACACTGCACAGTGCACAGTGTATGTACACTGTACAGTGGTACAATGCCAGTGTATACTGTACGCTGGAAGACAAGTGGAAAATAGATTTTACAACATAAAAAATTATTTCAAGCTTCCTCTCTGATAAAATTATGTTTATATAAAATAATTACAAATCAAGTTTACCCCATGGAAAGAGTAGGCTGGGCTTCAAGAGATGTTCTTTAAAATAAATATAAAGTTATTGTAGACACTATGAAATAAGCGTATAATGGTTCAGGCGGAAAATGATTTTATAACCTCAATACATCTGAAAACCGTCAAATACGTTGAATAGGTTGAATAGGAAGCGCTTAAAATCATAAGAATTAAAAGTTCTCTGACAAAATTTAATCGATTTTGAAGAATTTGTGGTTTTATGTCTTCTGGATTATATTGGAATTGGAAATAAACAGATTCTTGAATAATTAAAGAAACAATGAGAGAATTTATGAAAAAAGTAAGGTTTCTCAGATTAAGCAAAAAGGAATAGATGGTAATTATTCTGTTATGATTGGATAATATTTCAGAGCCCTCGATTTAAAATCTTCGGCTCCAGTCGTAATTCCTTAAACCCGGTTTTAGGACCCAATCTTCGACCCAGCTCTAACGACAGCTTGTGTCACGTGATTGATAGCATCAAGATCTTCGGCTCGACTTAAGGAGTTAGGCCCAATGAAAATAAAACCGACCTTGGTTGGTTTAGTGAAGAATAAGGCTCAGTTGAATCTTGATCTCAGAAAACCCCTGAATGTTCCTATTCCTACCATGAAAATCCCCCAAATAGAATATTGAGCCGGTTTTTTAACTCAACTCTGTGGAAAATGAGATGCAGCTAGAATCCGAAAATACGGCTCGGGTCTAAGCTGCCGTTGGGTCTTATTTACGGCTTGAGTGTTTAGTGTTTGCTTGTATTGAATATGTAGGAAACTAATCCTTTTTTGGACGAATTTAATTTTTAATTTTATAAATTAGAAATTTTCTAAAAAATATGACTGAATCATAATATACGTGAAAGAATAAGAAGTAAACTCCAGCCCCACCTACGCCCATGTCAGTCTTGTAAAAACCAAGATATGTTGGGCTGAATGTACATAATTCGAAATAAAAGTATTTTTTCAGAAGTAATCACTATGAAATATTCCCCTATTGCTGCTCAAATATTAATTTAACGATACTGTTGTGAATAGGGTATCCCATTTTTCAAATAACTACTACTACGGTCCCTTTAAATGCTGCACTTTGATAATGGATGTGCTGGACATGCTATATTTACCTTTTTTTCTACAAAGAAAGAATGTATAATGTGTGTGTGTATAATGTATATATATATAAAAATATGTTTGTTTGTCTGTTTGTTTGTATGATCGATCATAACTTATTAGTAAAGCGTATTAGCGTACTCAATCTAGCATTTTAGTATTATTCTTGGTTGTTGATTATTTGTACGCACTGAAGTTTATCTTTGAAATTAAACCAATTACTCATCTAGTTTTTACAGATAAACTTATTAAATGTTGTTTTTATTGGTTCCGATATGGTTAGTTAGTGTCTCACCTTGTGTAGGTTTAATCTTAAATTGCCATTGTTATTACAATTCAACAATTTGAATTGGTGTTGGTATTAAAACCATTCTAGTGTGAATTTTTTTTTATCAATTTTTTCATTTCTAAGGTGGTTTGTCTGATTTACAACACTGTCCTGAAACACTTGGTCTGCTCAAGAATGAATGGGATAATCATGTTTTTGTTGTTGAAAATTGATTATTTTCAATGTAGTTTTCTATTAAAAGATATACGGATTTCTGCTTGGAAAATTTTAAGAGTCAAAACTGTTCAACCTAGAAAAACGACTACGTCTTACATATTATAGATGAGATAAAGGTCAAAAAGGAAACTGTGAATTTGAATTTGAAACTACAGTCTCATTAAAGGGATTGTTCACGTATATTCCGATAAATCTCAAGTTTTGAAATTGCATATCTCACCGCTCAATTAAAGACCTGGAGGGCCAGGATAATGATAGTTTTTATCATGATAACTATCACGTTTTCACCAGTAAATAGTATTTTTAATGGTGTAAATTGTTTTACAGGCATGACATGCACAGTCCGCAAAGTACAGCGTAACCATAATTTTGCCTCATTTGTGGCTTGTCCTTCAAGTACTTGTCCTTCAAGTACTTGTCCTTCAAGTACTCGTCTTAAAAAATGACAAACACACTCCCTTTTTGTGTAAAGAAGGAAAAGCATTTTTTAATAATTTGTGAACACTCCCTTTAATGTCACACTTTAGTTTGTCTAAGTATACGTTAGTGCTTCTAAACAAATCATTGCATAAGGTAGGCTTTCCAGCGGAAAGGGGAAATCGTTTCGCTAAAATTTCGCATTAGTTGCTAAAAAAGAAACGTTAACCGAAATTTTTTTCGCATTTTTTTTTTGCAAAAATTTCCTTTCATCTGTTACGCGAAGAAATTATTGCGGAAAAAAAATACCGAAGTTTTCACAAAAAAAAGTAACGGAAGAGATTTTTTTTGTGATAGAATAAAACCCCTAACACTGAACTCTCAGAGCAGAGAATTCCACAAGTTTGGTAACGCAATTAACTGTTGCAAAATTTTCGCTTTTTTTGCTTTATTAATTTTTGCAAAAAATGGTGCGAAATGAAAACGAAAATTTTCGCAGTTTTCCACGAACGGTTTTGTTACCAACTAATTATTGATTAATGTATCCAGTAAAGTTGAGGGATAAATTTAATATCCTTTTCTTTCCTTTTATTCATTCTAAAAAATACCTCTTCTTTTTGCAAAATTTACGAAATCCCCCTCCCCCCCTAGCCTAACTGCAGTGCTCGATCTAGATATAGCTGAAGCCTAACCAAAGTATTGACATTTTATGATTTTCAAAAAAATATTTAGAGGTTATTTAAGGGTGCCACGTTGGTGTTTTTATTTTGTTTGGGGGGGGGGGTTTAATGTTTTGATTCAAGAATTATCAAAATATTTTTACGAAGTAATAATTTAGAAAAAAGTGAAGTAAACTGTCGATTTTAATAAGAAATTATTCATGAGAGTCCATGGAAAATGATTATGAACCATACCTCCTAACTTGTTAATAAGGTTTATTTAGCATTTCTTAAAACTTGTATTATTAGTTGTGAACAATATTTTTGGAAGTCTTAACTTATTATCTTTTGATATATTTTCTTATTAAAGTATTCATCGATTCTTAATTTTATAAAGATTTAAAATGTAGTTGGTTTTAACTAAAACATTATTCATAAAATATTTCTTTGAACACAAATCTTGAACTGTGGCGGCGTAGTGGCGGAAGACGAAGTTCTGGAGGAGTTTTAAAACCGAATATCAAGACGCGGCAGGTTGAGCAGTTTCCGGCCACGTCAT
>NW_019396637.1:171443-173080 GCF_000591075.1 Eurytemora carolleeae | reverse complement strand
TATATTTCAGAGAGACCCCACCCCCACCCTTGCAGGTGAATCTGATGGCAACTACCCTTACTACCCCAACTACCGTCTATATTTCAGAGAAACCCCACCCCCACTCTTGCAGCTGAATCTGATGGCAACTACCCTTACTACCCCAACTACCGTCTGTTTTTTAAAGAGACCCCATCCCCACTCTGTGTTCATTCCATGCGCATGGTATACAATATGGGTATCGATCCCATTAAATCACATGTTTTAAGCTTGTTTTTGGCATTCAAAACACTCTCCCACCTTTACTATCCTCACCACCCACCTTCTGAAGGGTGCACATTTCGTCGTCAAAAATAAGGCATTTTATACGTTCACCACGTGATGTCCCACAAAAAAATTGGGCCCGATCGATTCAGCCGTTTTGACGTTTATTGGATACAAACAAACAGACAAACACCCAAACAGACAGACAAGCCAAATTTATATATAGATGTAATCCATAGATTATCATCAAAAAAGCAAAAAATAGAAAACACATTTTTTATATTTATAAAATGTAATAGAACTGAGGCCGAATTTAAAGAATTTGAGCCGCGGCTTAAATTTAAGTATTAGATTTTTCAAGATTTAAGCCGGCGCCCAATTGAAACCGGTTTTTGGCAGATTTAAGCCGCTGCTCAACTTCATTAGATTCGGACACTGATTACTTGCCAACAACTATAATTTTTGGTGTTAGGTGCTTTCCCAAAGGCATTTTCCCAAGGACGACTTCCCAAGCGCCAATTTCCCAAGTAGCTACTTCCCAAGTGTGCAATTTACCAAGCGGCAACTTCCCCAAAGGTTAGGTTAGGCCCTCTGAGGCACCGTAGGCTGCAATGGGGGGCCAAGCGCTGCGACAAGGATGAGCAAGGGGACCGAGCGCCGCGACTAGAACAGGCTGAGAGCCGAGCACTGCGGCTAGAACAGACTTGGTAAGTTGACGCTTGGGAAATTGCACATTTGGGAAGTTGACACTTGGGAAAATACCCTTGGGAACTTGCCACTTGGCAAAAATGCCTTTGGGAAAGTACCAAACATCTAATTTTCTAATACCTACTCTTATATCTTCGCAACCTGATTTTGTAAATCTTTGATATTTCAAAGTTTAATATTTTGTTATATATTAATATTAATAATATATTATTAATTAATAATATAATATATTTGAATATATTTAATATTTAATATTTGAATTCAAAGTTTGAAATATCAAAGGTATGCATCATTGGATTGCAAAGATAAAGGGGTTGGAAAATCCATTTTTAACATAAACTTTCTCCAAAATGAATTTTTTTAAAATAATAATAAAGGAGTTTCCACTAAACATGACAATTTCGAGTGGAATTTATTGATCCTTTAGATTTTTTATTCAATTTCCTTTGTAGATTTTTCAATGTATAAATAACCATGCATTTTTAAAAGCTTTTTTTTAACCTAGTTTAACCCTGGAGCTCAACATTAAGATACTTAAAACTAATTAATTATTAAATTAAAACTTACATTGATAAGAAGTTTGGCACACTTGACCCATCCGCTTGCTGCAGCACAGTCTAGTGGTGTCCAAAGATGATAATTCCTACATAACATATTTTCTCAAGGAACATATGATTTTACATAAT